>NW_019416218.1:734604-781090 GCF_000390285.2 Anoplophora glabripennis | reverse complement strand
TACCTTATATATATATTTGTCAAATGGCATTTTAAAGGACATTTTATAAGACCTTTAATTTATCCCCTAATTCTATACATTATACATCCCCTTGTTTATCTAGAGGACAATTTTCAAAATATATTCATTCGCTTTAGTGAAATATCGAAAAGAGTAAATAGTGGCAGTTTCTAGGACTATTCTAATTAAAGAACTAATGTAAGGTTTCAGGACATTTATACACAAATCTAAATTCTTATAAGTTCTCTCTCCTCATAGCAATCTAAATTAAAACAACAAAATAGTAGTTCCATATATCTTCACTAGTAGAAGAAAATTATTTATAACGCTATTCTAGTGGAATAAATAAAATCGTAGCATTTTTACTCTTCACAAACGGTAATTTGGAGCTGATAAAAATTTATTTACTTTTTTTAGAATAGTAGGTACTTACCTATGAATAAATATCTACCCAAAAGGAAAAGTCTAATAATCTTTCAGATCAAAGTAACTCTGTGACTCTCTGTGGACTTTGAACTAAAATGTGATTTCATTTAGAAACAAGAGAAATTGAAATTTAAGTGAGAAGATAAATTATGAAAAAGTAATTTTTATAATGCAATAGGTATAGTTTTATCAATCGGCAGTTATTAGAACATTTTCAGAGATATACCGGCAGTTGGTAGGACACATGGCAGTTTTGGGGTCAGTTACATTTTTTATCTATTGGTTATTTCGGGGACATGTCCTGAAATATGCCTTTACTATAGTAAAATTTTCTAGTAGGTAGGTAATAATTTTTACAATTCAATTAATTATGTGCAATCCTACGTTTACGTAAAACTTGAACACTTTTAATGTAAACTAAATTCCTCTGTTAGATATTTAAATTGTGAAGACAAGTGGTTAAAGTATCTACAAGTAAGGCATGCTTCGAATGCATCTGTTTTGATTGCTATTTCGAAAAAAAAAATTATATTTGCAATTACCTACTGTTGCCAAAAATATTATTCTTATGTAATAATTAATTATTAAGAAATTGTAATAACTTTAATACTTTAATTAAAACTATTATTAATGTGGCAAAGTATATCTGTGTCTCAATATTTTATTCATGTAAATTTAAATTTAAGTTTGACTAGGTCCAAGATTTGTACAAACTTTACTTGTGGTTTACTGTGAGTTTTATGGGTGACAGGGTGACACGCAAAGGAAGAAATTAATTGTTCGCATCAACTTTCTACAAATTTATTAAAACAGATATATTTTCGGTTCGCTATTTTTAAGCTAATATTGATCTATAAAATGAGGAGTACTACTATAGGAGTTATTCATTCCAACTCTATTAGCAAAGGTCAGTGAACGTACTCCGGTGTAGAGACGAGAGACCATGGATAGATACTACATAACCAAATTAGAGGGCGTTAGTGTCCCATATACACCGAAATAGTGGAGAGAATATAAAGAAAGTGGCAGTTTGAATTAAAAATCAATCTTGCCGTATTTGTGATGTTAAAAATTTTAAAATAAATAATGTAGGTTACTTTGTATTAGATAAATAAATCAATAAATAATAATGAAAATATGTCAGTGTACAAGGAATACTAGCGACCCTAACGGTAAAAACAATAAGTAATTTCTACTATTGACGAATTGTCCGAAATTTTGTGCTCCTTGTCTAGTGCAGTGTTGCCAGATTTGCAGATTTTTCTGCAAAATGCAGAATTCTACAACAAAATTTGGCAATTTGCAGAATTGCAGATTTTTTCATTGTCACGGTCAATTTTGCAGAATTCAGTTGGACAAGGGCACATCTGATACTTTATTTAATAAAAAAGGTTTTAAATAAAATTTTAAATTAGAACGGTGAATAAGGTGATTTTATGACCATCCCTTCTATGTAATTACAATTTTGCAGTAGTCACTTAATTCATAGTGACTCTATTTTGCAACTTCTTTCAGTCTTCTAGCGCATGTCAAATACGATACAAAAACAATACTATTACTGCAAGAGGGTAAGTATAAGATAGTACTACTCTAAACTATAATAAATTCCACCAATAATAAATATAATTTTTTTTTAGTTATATAAAAAAGTAATAAGTATATTTTTTTCTGTTAGACTCTTATATATTGTATTTTTGTTATTTTTTATAAATAATGGTTTATTAAAAAAATTTATATGTACTTGCAATGCTCCATCAAAATATAAGTATAGTTAATTTCGAAAAAAAATACACTTGGACCAATCACGAAACCCGCCACTGATTAAGTTGGAATATGCAAAAAATTTATTTGATTTGTAGAATTTTCAACCAATCTGGTAGTCATCTGGCAACACTGGCTCTAGAACTCTAGACTATTTAGAAGGGGGTTGATTGACCCAGAAACAAATCTACAGTATAATATAAATTATCAATCGTAAATTTAATTATAACTATCTGTTGAACAGATTAAATAATATAATATAATTAAATTTATGAGTGATAATTTATATTATACCTAGTGTAGATTTGTTTCTGGATCAACCAACCCCCTTCTCATCCAAAGGTATATCTTCATTTACACAACCTTAAGATTAGTAAGTATATAAAACATTTTTTTCAGTTATAAATATCTAAATAACTGTCCGCAGGTATCAACCGAGGGAATAGATTCAGATTAAATAGATACACCTATTGTTCCATTAACCTGATCAAGGTAAAAAAAAAAAAACAAAAAGTAACTGCTAATTGGACTAGGTGAGTACATTCTTATATATCCAGCCAATATAGGCAAAGTTTCTAGTTGAAGTAACTTAACAATTAACTTAGTCCGCTAGATACTTAACAATTTTGGCTGTACACAATAGAAAGTGGAAGTGATAATGAATGATAACTAGGCATTAAAGATTTCAGGTTTTATTCTGGGAATTTCTGTCTAAATTGCGTAATTAGATACTTCAAAAAGCAACTACTTGGTCTTCACCGCAACCTTGACATGGTAGGTGACAATTTGGATTCTGAACATGACTGTCACATTGGAAAGTCTTTTCGTTCAACTGGTATCAATCCTTGACATTTGATACTTTTGATGGAAGGATTTTTTCTGCATGGTTTTGGAAATAGGTGGAAGCAGGCAAAGAATATCCAACGATATAACGGTAAGTACCTACTTATAGCACAGAATATATGCTACAGAAATATTTATTAATACCTATTTTGTTTTAGGACAAAGATGCTAGCTAGGCTCGGTTGCAAATTTAAATCTATTTATGTTTAAACTAATTAAAATATATACATTTTTATACATCCTTAATAGCTTTATTATTTTATTTTTATTGAATTATTTATCCCTTTGTTGATACTGTAAACAAAGAAATCTGCTTCAGTTTTAGATATCCATTTTAACCTTAGGAATTTCTCATTAAGCCGAGCCCCATTATTATGAATTTGAGATATTAAATTTAGAATTTGGTAGGTAGGTTACAAACTAGGTAGTCAAATGTTCTTTTGCAAATACTAGAGTAATAAATGTTTGTATTTGTTTTTAATTTATAGATAAACTGCAAACTTAGTTAATATTTATTATCGGTCTATAGCGACAGAAAACTTCCTGAAACAGGAAAAGATTGGAAAATCTGAACTGATTAAGAATAAAAACCTGGCTGAGAAATACTACTATGGTACAAAATCGTTTCGATGACTAGCAATTATGAGTATACACAGAAAGCTTATTTTTGACAACCATAAAGATTTTATTAATAGTGGTCGACAAATTTTCAAAAAATCCGAGATCATGTTTTTCGTTGAATTTACTTATTTTTTGTTATTTACATTTGTTTTTCTTGTATTAAAAATATTTCTAAAAAAAATTAATTCCCTGTACCTATTTCTACCTATAATTTATATTTCTCCCATCCTCTCTTTTATCTTGCCCCCTTGCCAATTGGCTGGCGACGCCCTTTTCTCATTTATTTATTTCCAGTATATCCTAAAAGGTATGTACCTACCTACATACGGGTATATTAAATTAAATAGTGGCCTGAAAACTACCGATTCTCCTAAAAATTTAATTTAACCGATATTTATAGTACTCAATATTATCTTGCACATGGAGCAGTTTTCAGAAATATTTATTGTATAAGCTTCTCCTTCTGCTAGGAGTCTTCATACATCATTTAAATTAAGTATATTTTTGCATATCGGCCAATTTTTAGTTTTAGACTCCGACGGCCTACAAATATCAAAATTCTTCCGCTATGTCAAACAATAAAACGGATCTCTTAATTCTCTTCTGAGAAAAATCAAAAGATGTAGTCATGTACTTACTATAAACCGACCTACTCAATATTTAACCTACCTACCAAAGTACCTACTCAAAAAGCAAAATATAAAAAGTATACATATACCTACTTAGAGGAAACCACAAATTGCAAATACTACTGTTAGCAATTTGTAAAAAAAGTTTAAACGAGTTTGTTTCACTGAATTTATTAATTAATGACGAGAAAATTATATTGTTGGTGTTGGTTGGTTTGGTAGTAGGTACCAATTCTCATCCTCTGAGACATTTTAAAGAAAATATAAGAAAATGTAAGATCAGACTAACATATTTCAAAAATATAATGGACATTTTCTCTGATTATGAAAAGATGTTAATAAATTTAGTATAATAAAAACATAGATTTGAATATCACATATATGGATAAAAACAATTATGTTGAATAAAGTAGATGTACTTAAGTAGGTATACAAATGTGATAGGTGTTAGATAAAAACATGGGCGTAGCTAGGGAGGGGCAGGGGTGTTCACGACCCACCTCAGAAAAAAGATTTATCATCTTTGTCATATTGGTAAGTTGATGACTGCGTTTTTTTTTTAATTCAAATCAAAACGTGTTCAAATTTTATATCGATAAATAGGCTTTTTTTAAAAGCCTCCATAGAGCTTGCAGCCCTGGACCCACCCCAAGCAAAAATTGTAGTTAATTTAAGTTTGAATGCCTATAATTTATTTTTTTGGTAACTTTTTCATCTGAACGAAACTAGTTAAATCCCTCCTATATGTTCCACAGCACCTGCCAGTGATGTAATATTCTTTTCCGGACACCCTATATAACAAATAACATGATTATATTTCAATATTTTATTTCACATGTTGAATAAGAAATACGATGTATACATAACTTATTACAGAACAAATTGTTTTATTTGAGATCCACTCCTTTTCTGTTTAATTTTATTTGAAATCCAAGTTTTTACTACACATGGTGAGCGATTTGCCAAACATTTATATTTGCTACAAAGATACTGAATATTTTTTAAAGATGGGTAAGTTTCTGTGTCTATATATTTTTGAAATAAATTTAAAGCTACTTCGTTTTCTTCTTGACTCCATCTCTTCTTAGTACCAACACAGCCATATGGTGAAGCTGCAATAAAATCGTAAAAAAATAAGGAAATAATTGGGGAATTAATTCTACTTGAACAATTAATGCCACAAACTCCTATAACATTTTTTTATAAAACTAAAAAATAATGGAGTAACAACCTTAAAGTTTGACTTTTCAACAAAATGTTCTAATAACTTTTTTGCTAGTGTGCTAAACGTTTTTAAATGTGGCATAATCATCCCTAATACCGTTTTACATACTTCCTCTAAATTAACCCACAATAGTAGTTACTAAATTGCCTTCGACCCTTGGATAATAAATTGCAATTGAATATTTTTAAGACAATTAGGTACTTATTATAAGTTCTCATATTAATTTCCTTAAAATACTTACTTGATCTCTTTTTTTTTGGTGGGGTATTTATGTGATAATCTGATGTACTGGCATAATCATTAAAGGAGTTATCCTCATTCTCTGAGACTTCTGAATCTGTGTTATCATCACCTCCTTGTGCCATTTCCAAAACTCTTGATATACGCAAAATTTCACGACTTACTATAGGTTGACGATAGTGTTCTTTATGAACTTTATCGGCATGGCCCATAAAATTTGCCACATCTGTTATTTCGTTATCAGATAAATTCAAAGTTATGCAATTTGTTGCTATGTGTTTTCTTAATTTTGTTCCTGTAATATTTTCTGAAAAATCAACTCCACATTCATTTCTAAATTTTCGTAATAAATAACTTGCCCTTAAGTACTTAAACCGTTTTTTTTCGTATCCAGGTATACCAAATACATAACGATTTTCATTGGGAACCTTGGCCTGAATTCTAAATTTTAATATAGTTTGAATGCATGTTAACAAATCCTGTGGTAAGAGAACTGGTACAGTTCTGTTTCGTTTTCCTCGAATGACAAATCTTACATATTTTCTTGCTAGAGACTGTGATTCTTTCGACAAAGTTTTTAATTCGTTTTTATTAATCATTTCAAAATTTTCGAAGTCTTCAATAAACATTCTCTCTATTTCTCCTGCCCGACGACGGTTAAAAACTTGAACTGACGTAAGGGTTGTTTGTGCTAAATTTAACCACTCATCAAAGGAGAACCTTACTTGTAATTTTTCATAGGCTGAATTCCTCTTCTTTTTTAGAAATGACAATAATTTTTTTATATCAGAGATAGAAGGCAGTTCAGTTTTCTTTCGCCTTTTTTGCTGGGATTGTGTTTCCATTACTGTTCTGTTGACAGATATTCCTATATCATCCACCAACAGTTTTAAAAAATCTTCTGTGTTTCCTTTTTGTACAATGTTATGACTTTTTATGCATTCCGTTATTAGGAAATTACCAATTTTTTTTATCAGGGTACCAAGGCAATAAGCTGCAGATGGTGCTTTATATGTGTTTGTGTTTTCATCGAACCCAGCAACCTTATTTATAGCTAAAATTACAAAATCATAGTATTTTGGATCATATAAATCAGCAAAGTCAATAATATCCTTGTTAATTTCTTTTAGTGAAATCAATAAACGTCCCAATAACCTTAAATGTGCCCTAATCATGTCATGTTGGTGCTGTAATCGATATTTGCAGCATATTTTATTGCCATATAATATTAGTAAGCGATCATAGCGAATTGTACGTATAATGTCATCCTCACGCATTACAGAGAAGACGTGTTTTAGCGTTTTTGATGCATCTTCATGAATACGTCCTGCTGCTCTACGACTCATTACCATTAGGTTTCTATTTTTTTTTCCATTATAACCAAAGCAAGCTTTCGCATGATGTCTAATATTATTTTTGGCGAAAAAACCTTTACACTTATGGCAAAGTTTAAAATCACATGCATTTCTTTTTAATGATGCTTTTGGCCTCCTGCAAACGAGCAATTCCCCGTCATTAACAGTACTATTTGTTTTAAAAAAGTGCTGCGACTTCTTTCTAAGTCTATCAATTATGTTTCTTCTTTCACTAGATTTTTTGGGTAATAGTGCAAAAGATTTTACATCATCTATATCTTTATGCACCAATTCAAGGTGACGAGCAAACTTCGTTTGCATTTTATTGCAATACATACAGTAAGTCTTTTTTTGTAAACCTCTCTTACCATCAGATACGTCAACATACATATTTCCATCATCGCAAACATATTTTGTGTTTACTAGAGACATGTCACTAAATGATGAGCTTTTAGTGTTACTTCTACGTTTCCTTTGAATTTCAGGTTCATTGTTCATTATAGATCCATTTGTTTTTGAGCTATCAAAAGAAGTTTCAGAAGGTATGTATTCAGACCCACTATCATAATTGTCTTCTGAAGCTGTAACAGAATACAAAAGCTGTACAGGTTGTGATTCGAAGATCTTTAGTTAATCATTACAAGAAAATTTCATATTTTTGAATTCTGAAAATACAGGAGTTTGTCATAATTTTCTCGTATTTTGATTTGATAATAATACTGGCATCTGTCCAGCACTTCTGGCATAACAATACTTCTAGTTATATCAGAAGTGCTAGACACTTCTCTTTATTTTAAAGTGAACATTATTTTTAATTTTATTTTTAAATCCCACATTATATTTTAGGGTAGGTTTCATAAGCAAATGCTATGTCAAAATTTAACAGTTTTCAAGTTATTAAAATTAAAAAAATAAAAATCATACATGCATGTATTCCGCTCCATCTCAAATAAATACCAGTTTGGATAACCCAAATTTTACATTGGCAATTATAAAACATATCAATGGATATCTTATAGGATGTTGGAAACTATACTCCGCGGTCGAAATTATAGAGAGTGATTCAGACATAATATAAAGTCACTATTACCATAATGCGTATAAAATATAAAATGATTTTTATACGGTTCAATATTATTTATCTTTGTGCCGCTCGCTACGCACATCGATAGAATCTATAATCGTTTATAGACTGAGTTACACTGAACTTCGATCTCTATTCTATCTCTGTCTTTTGCACTTGGTAGGGAATAGGGAAATGCTTTTTTAGTGGGTGTAAACGGACTTGATTTACCAGTCCTGAGAAACGTCATAGCATAAGCGTAGACGAGGGGTCTAATTCCATGGCTATAATAAATTTATAAATTAAAAAAACACAACTGGGACGTTTTAAAATGCTGTAATAATTAAAATGGATCAAAATGCCGATTACAGCAAACCGTAGAAAATATTAGATGTTATGTTTTATTATCTTTTTTCAATATTTTCTATATTTTGTTGCCTTTTACGCAAACACGCCAATGGATTTTCGTTCCCAGCACACTTCATCCCCCTTACTAGTCCAAAAGCTAGTGATGAGTCACTCTCTATAATTTCGACCGCGGAGTATAAGTGTTCAATTATGATAATTTCAAATACCAGTAAGTCATTTATATTAAAGAAAATTTCCTGAATTTTATAATAGGTACTATTAGAAGGAAATTTTTTATTGTCTTTAGACATGTATTACTGTTCCCTATACCGAAACCTAATCAATTAGGAAATTTTTACAGATTTATAAGGTCAGTGAAAATCATTCTTTTTATGAATAATTTTTAATTTTTTTTTAATCAAAATAAATTGAAAATGGTTTATTTTTGCCATACAATCTGCTTACAAAACCAACCCTAAAATTTAATATAGTATTCAAAATTACTTAAAAAATATGTTCCATTTAATATAAGAGGATTGATATTTACTTCTGGTGTAACTGAAAGTGCTAAAAAGATGCCAATATTTTTATCCAATTAACCCCCGTATACAAACTTTCAGAACTGTGAAATATATAGTTTTCTAGAAGTCTTCATGCCACATGCTATTTAAGGTAGTACTAAATATATTTATTTTCTAATCTTTAAGCATTCTTTCAGATGTATTCTACACCTTATTCTAGCATTGAAAATAAGTGCTTTTCTCCCCATTTTTTAGGCCATTTGTTACTAAACATATTCTTTTTAACTGTAGATTCACAAGTGCCATTTGTGCTATTCTTTTTGAAAGTATCTCAGAAGTAACCTTTTAGTTTTTCATGCAGCACTCCTACCATGCTTTACATATATTTGAAAACATATTTTTGGTGCTATAAAATATTGTATAAAAATATATATACGTACTTGTCATATTACCAACTGTCGTCATAGTTTTCAAAGTATCCATGATCTCAGACGATTCTTCCAGTGGCTCAAAACTCTCAGTAGAAATATTGTTAGGAACAAGTACTTGTGTATTATTTGCAAATTTTTCTGAATGTTTGATAATAACCGTGGAGTTTGTCATAAGCCCTTTTAAATAAAATTAAAATTGTTTACACAATATTAAAGATGTAGGTATCGAGAATATTAGTTGTAAAAATATTATTTACAGAGTGAGCCAGTTTCTTTATAGCAGAACTTTAACAATATAAAAATATGTTTAGAGATATAAATATATCAATAGACAAATATTTTTTTCTCAAGACACAGGCTTTTAAATTAAAAAAAAAAATGTATATCTTTCAAATCTCAAATTAATAAAGATACTGCGGTGAATGATACATTACCATTACTTGATGTTTCATTATGTACATTTGCAAGGGTATCATGGAACATAGGTTGTAATTCAATACTATGTGAAAAATCTAGTTCATTTTCAACCAAACTCTCAACAGAAGTTCTAATAGTTCCATTACTTGTAGTCTTACAATTCAAAGGTTGATCAGCCTTTGTCTTATATTCTGCTTCTACTGTAAATAAAATTAAACATCAAAAGCTCCTATACAGGCTGCTACAAATTCACTTCTCACTACAGGAATTTCGGAAACTGTAAGAGATACGAAGTAGCTTAAATAGGGGCAAAGTTGCATAATTAGGAGACCAACATTATGCCTCTAAAAAATCAAAGTTAACATGATTAATTTTGGAAATATTTGAAAAAACCGAAATTTTGGGAATCTGTTTTTATTTCATATCAGCCTTGTTTGAGGCGATATTGAAAAAAATAACACTATCTATCGAATGGCATAATCAATTTTTATTTGTAACGTTTCGTCTCTTTAGGACCATCATGAACTTAATTTTTTTAAATATGACCCTGGAAATTTTATTACATTTTTTGCAAACCTTCATGACCTCCAATACTGTACTGCTTCAGTCTGAACCAGATTCAGACGTTTTGTCACATGTTGGTTCCCTGATTATGCAACTTTGACCCCATTTAAGCTACTTCGTATCTCTTACCATTTCCAAGCCTCTGTAGTGAGAAGCGAATTTGTAACAGCCTGTATATAGTAAAATATTTGATATAAATATAAAAATATAGGTACTACTTACTCTTACTAGGTAGTCTACATAACGATTTTTCTTTATTTTTAAGAAAATTTAAATTTGCTACAAAGAATAAATAGTTATTGAATTCTATTAATTCAAATGAATATTAAATACTTACAGCTCATACATACAACAGTTGCTGTATATCTAACTCCATTATTATATTTTGCCGAAACTAATCCATTTTCCTTAAAGTTTATATCTTTATGTGGACAAATGTAATACACACCGTCTTCATATTGCACAAGAACATAAACTCTATTTTTCATTGTCTTATCCATAATTTGTTTTTATAATAAAAGTAAAATTTATTAAATCAACGAACCTTAATAAACGCTTGAAATATAAAACTATATTTTTAATAAATGCAAAATAGATCACCTGTCCAACAAATTCAACAATCTTGTCTTTAATACAGATGACAGACCAAGATCCCCAAAGACAAAGAAGTAGGTTGACTACATACTACCGATTCCCTTAAGGCTAGTTTGCGTTAGTCAACTAAACGGTAGAGTAAGACAAGAAAAAGCGTATCAACTATATAGACCAGTGTAAACAGTTGGTTGAGTAAAAAGATCGAGCGGATAGTGTAAGCAGCTCTCTCACACACCACTTTAAAAATGTCTATCTACCTATCTACTTACTCGCTTAGTGTAAACTCAGGTCGATCTAAATCGGGTTAGCCAGCCAGTAGTCAAAAGGCAAGTAATAAGCTGGGCCGACTTTACCAGGCCTAATTACTCTACCACGTAAAACCTCAACAAGAAAACAAGGGGGAGTCGAGTACTGGTAAACAAGGCTGTAGCGTCGCTTTCGCCCAAAGTTGACCAGTGACGTCAGTCAACGTTTATAGTTTATATTTTAATTCTATGAGTACCAGTACGTTTGAAAATTGCTCACGACAAATTGCTCAACAGAATGGCCGAAGTGTAAGAAATTGAAAATTACTGACCATATAGGAATACAATATATATTTTTTTCCATTAATTATCAGTTAATGACATTGATTGAAATAAACTCGTTTGAACTTTTAGAAATTTATCACCATTATTATAGTACTCGTAATTTGTTTTTTCTTTCCTGCTTGGCAAGTAGGTGTACGTATTATTTTTTTATTTTGATTCCGAGTAGGTGCTTTGATAGTTAGGTTTAATATTGAGTAGGTCAGTTTGTAATGTTTGTATTAAGTACACGTGTTATATTTTGATTTTTCCCGCAAGGGATCTGTTTTATTGTTTGATAGCGCAAGAATTTTAATATTTGTAGGCTGTCGGGGTTCAGAGACTTACGATAAAAGTCATCAAAACTAAAAATTGTCCAATAAGCAAAAATATACTTATTTAAATGACGTATGGAGACTCCTAGAGGGAGGACAAGCTTATTCAAAAATTATTAATTCTGAAAATAATACCTAATTGAAAATTGCTCCAGCATTAGCAAAATAATTTGAGTAATATAAATGTGGGTTAAATTAAATTTATAGGAGAATCGATAGTTTTCGGGTCATTGTTAATTTAATATACCTACTAGTATGTGAGCACCTTTTAAGATATAATGCCGATAAATAAATAGATAATTATTACAAATTTAAATTCTAAATTTAATATCTATAATGTCAATGACATAAATAATTTATTAACATACTAAAAATGGGGCTGGGCTTAATAGGTCGATTGCCTTAAAAGTTCTCTCATAAAAAATCAGCTACTGATAATTTTTTGATTTTTCCGTAAAATTGTAATTGAAAATTGCTACATTAATCCCAAAACAATACCTACACATACCAATATAATAAAAACTATCCTATAAAATGACCTTACATTTTGAAATATTTACTTTAAATCGTTTCATAGGAGAATCAGCAGTTTACAGGACATTTCAATATTTTGCTTCCGGGTAGGCGCGTAGGTACATTGATAGGTAGGTTAAACATTAAGTAGGTGGATTTGTAACTTATTAATTATTATTATATCTTGTTTATAATGTTTATGGAGGTTTACGCTCTATAATGTTGTTACTGAAGTTACTCTTGATTTTAATTAAATTACATACTTGATTAAATATATTAAAAAGAGATCTGTTTTTTGACAGATGTTTTTTTATTTGCAGGCCTTCAGGATCTAGGGATTGTTGCGATAAAAGCCATTAAATCTACAGAAGCCCAAGCTCTCAAGTTCACAGAAAAATTCATTAAATGATATTACCATTACATTCTCTTGAAACTATAATTGAAAATTACTTCATTATTTGCAAAAGAATATTTACCAATACTAAACAGGTCAGTTAAATTAATTTTATAGAATTGGCAGTTTTCAGGTCATTTTAAATATATTGTACTGTCAAATTCTAAATTTAATATCCGCCAAGTTATTAATAATGGGGCTCCGCTAATGAGAAATTGTTAAGGTCAAAATAGAACTCTAAAACTGAGGCAGATTGTTTGTTTAGAGATGGGATAAATAATTCAATAAAAATAAAATAATGAAGCTTTATTAGGGATGCATAAAAAAAGACATATTTTAATTAGTTTAAACATATAAAAAAATATGTTTAAATTTGTAACCCGAGCCTAGCTATTTAGCTTCTTTGTTCTAAAACAAAATAGATATTAAAATTGAGTATTTCTATAGTATATAGCTTTTGCTATAGTAGGTACTTAAAGTTATAGATATTATTTGTCTGCTTCCACCTGTTGTCAAAACCATGGATCCTTTCATCAAAAGTATTGGATGTCAGGAATTGATACTGGCTGAAAGGAAAGTCTCCAATGTGGCGGTCATGTTCAGAATCCAAATCGTCACCATCGTCACCTACCATTCAAGATTGCAGTAAAGTTCGAGTAGTTTAATAATAATAATTTAGACAAAAATTCCCAGAATAACACCTGAAATATTTAGTATGCCTAGTTATCATTCATTAATTTACCACTTCCATTTTCGTGTACAGCCACAATTATAAAGTATCTAGCGGGCTAAGTTAATTTTTAAGTTACAAAGCTATAGAAATATAAGACTAAACTTATCTAGTCCAATTAGTAATTACTTTTTGTATTTTTTATTTTGATCAGGCAAATTAATCATTAGGTATTATATAAATAATCACTTGACACCTGCGGTGAGAGTTATTTAAATATTTATAACTGATTAAAAAGTTATATATAGGTACTTACTAATCTTAAGGTTGTATGAATGAAGAAATACTTTTGAATGGGAAGGGGGTTGGTTGACCCAGAAACAAATCTACAGTATAATATACAATTATCACTCATAAATTTAGTTATATCTGCTGGTTGGTAAGGTTAACTAAACAATAGTGTTTACCCAATATCAGATTAGCCAAAAAACATATGGATCACTGTATTGTTTTGACTGCCGATAACAAATTAAGAACAAAAAAGTTAACACCAGCAGGGCGAATGTGTAGTCTCCATGGCGAAATCACTGGATAATTAGTGGATATGAACAAGTTCAAATCATATGCAAGTGTCACTGTCACTGCACTAGGAGTACGTTCGTTGACGTTTGATAATAGGGTTGAGATGAATAACTTTTATAGTACTCCTGAGTACTCTAGATCAAGATATTCGTTCAGAAAAAGCGGACCGAAAATAAATCTGTTTTAATAAATTTGTAGAAATAAGTTGATGCGAATAATTAATAATTCCTTTCTATGTGTCACCCACAAAATCCAAGGTAAAGCACAAGTAAAGTTTGTACAATCTTGAACCTAGTTAAATTTTGAATGTTATTGTTAAAATTTAAATTGACATGAATAAAACAAGAGTCGCAGATATACTTTGTCATGTTAATAATAGTATCGATTAAAGTATTAATGTTATTATAATTTATTAATAATTAATTACTACATAAGAATAATATATTTGGTAACGGTAATTGCAAATGTATTTTTTTTTTGAAATAGCAATCAAATCAGGTGCTTTATGTAATAATTAATAATCGGAGCATAACTTACTTATACATACTTTATCCTCTTGACTTCACAATTCAAATATCTGACAGAGGAACTTTAGTTTACACTGAAAGTGTTTAAGTTTTACGTAAAAGTAGGTAGGTAGCATTGCACATAGTGAATTACATTGTAAAAATTATTACCTACTAGAAAATTTTACTATGGTAGGTAAAGGTATTTTTCAGGACATGTCCCCGAAATGACTGATAGATAAAAAATGTTGTTAGGACTGACCCCGAAACTGCCATGTGTCCTACCAACTGCCGGTATATCTCTGAATATGTTCCAATAACTGCCGATTGATAAACATATATATATATATATANAGTCCCACACCAGTTTTGAACTTACCTTGTGTGCGGCTAAAGCTTTAATTGCAGCTTGACTATCAGAGAATATATATATATGAGTTTACGTTTATAACCTCTACGTACATTCTCTACCAGACACGCCATTATCGCGAAAATTTCTGCTTGGAATATAGTAGGGAACTCCCCCAGACTGTAGCTTGCACTCCATCTGGGTCTGAGTCCATATATTCCTGCACCCGTCCCTCTGGTCATTTTGGAGCCATCTGTAAGCCATGCTGAGCATAATTATGCCAAAGCGTCCCGATATTCAGGGTTCCCGCCAGTAAGTTAAGAACATGTTTTAGAGTCTCGTGATAATTTAATAATGGATAAAGTCATTCCAAATTTTTCTATGAATCGCGCATTCCCTGAATCTCGGTACGCTGTCGCATGTCAATAAAGTAATTAATAATGTTATTCGAGCCCGTTGTGTCGTTATTTTGCTTGTTTGTTTTGTTTTTATTGTTATTAAAACCCTTCCTGGAAGTTTTGGTGTTTCTTTCTTGTAAACCACTGGATTACCTTGCACATGAGCGATATACAGTAAGTGTCTAGTATTCATTCTCTGAACGTACAACATTTCTAAGTTAAAATTAATTAAAGTAATGATAATTATAAGATAATGATAATTATAAACTCCCTTTCGAGAATTACATAGTAGACTCTTTTACAAGTTAATATCGTTATGATACTGGTCATAAATGAAGAAATAACCCCTCAGGTTACAGTTTACTCGCGTTTCTATTTTATTTAAAGTTACAAGTCAATGTTGAACAATACCAATCAAAATTTTGAAACACTTTGTGGTGTTTGCGCCACACTATTCTTATATTGAACATTTTTTAAATATTTTTGTAAATGTTTATCAGTTTTATAACATTGTATTTGATGTGTGGTGTTGTATCAAGTTGTTAAACAACACGGCGTAATATTATGTCCTAAGTTCAAAAAGTACAGGATATCCGTAAAATTTGATCCTATAAGGATGCTAGTATTACATACATAGATATATCTGTACATTGTATATATTAATGTGTATAATAAAATAGCAGAGCGTACTTCTGTACAAAACATGTTTTTGTGTGTTTCTACTCATACTGCCTCCAGCGCAGGTAATGCAATATTTGATCCCTTTTGAATCAATTGTTTATGTATTTTTACAATTCTGCAGATGTGATTGAATTTTTTCCCAGCCCAGCTAAATGATATTCTCTGAAAAATTGAATTATAAAAGTAAAAAATCATTGTAACGCAGTCAATAACTAATTAATTTTAAAATTCGCTCCGAATGCACTAGCTTTTATTTTCCCGTTTTTTTCGTAGTTCACGTAAATAGAATGCGTATGTATACACAAGATGAAACGAACGACTAGATTGTTTAAATTTCTGCTTTTGTTATAGTACCGTTATTTATGAACGCACAAACAAAAAGGAGCGTGCCATGTTTAAGTCGTGACAAATACTACCGACGGTAGGCTCAATAAGCAAAAATAAAATAAATTCACACGTTTGTTTATGTTTGTAAACACATTTTTGCATCAGTTCCATAAAAATTATTGCCATGCTATTTTATTACATTTAAGAGAAAATAATTTACATACCCGCATAAAATGTGCTTTTTGATTGCAAAGCTTCTCGGTAGAATAGAATAATTTATCTCAATGGTATAGTCTTTCCGATATCAGTTGAAGAACCAAGAGGTTGACAGTGTGTACCAGGCTCGATCGCTGATGCAGCAACTCGAAATTGAAATATTTGAAAAACTTGTTCCCGTATTTATTTAGCCATGCCCATATGGTCGAACTAAACGTGGAGGTGGTAGAAATGTATACGCCCAGTTGAAGAATGCGAGCCCGGGCAAACGAAATACAAACACAGCTGCATTGGGCCACTGGACAATAAATCTCGGCTGTTGACAAGTGTTTGACAAATTGCCCGGCAGTGCAGTGGAGCAGTGTGGAATTTGGTGTGATTCAGGTAAATTTAATTTATCATAGCACCTTCTATTAATCATTGATATTACAATTGTGAAAGGGAGAAATAATATTATTACAACGTGGCATTTTGGAGACCTTTTGAAACGGAACAAAACGAAACTTACCATCAATATAATACAATTTTCTTGAGGACATAAATAATCAAAATATGTCGTTGGCCAAATGAACATATAATAGAAATTTTCTGCCCATTATAAATATACAAATTATTATAATTTTTTACTTTTAGTAGAAAACTTTTAGTCAATAAATTTTATTCGCCAGGCGTTCAACTGACTTCGGAAAGACTATAACAAACTTTTCTTTTTTCGGGGATTAAAACAATGTAATTTAAATAAACTTCTATAGATCTATGTACAAAAACGCTTGCTTTAAAAGATCGCTTTGCGTAACATATGGAAATTTTTTTGGAATAACTTCTTTGAAATTATTTGCCTGACAAAAAAAATTTGGAGGGTACAATATGTATTGGCCAGGATCCAACTCTGGTTATTGAACTGCATGGTTCCTGGGTAGACGTCCGAATGCTCGCTATGCTGGCTTCGCAGGGGGGCCTTTAGCGAGGTCAGTATCAGAATTGGAAAATTGCTTTTTGGAAAAATGTTTGTGTATAGATTGTGGCCGTCTCCAAGGAGTTGTGAGTCTGTATTTGATTAATAGTGACACCAAGGCTTTGCTTTAGTTCGCATTTTGAAATATTTGGACTTATAAAATTTTGTTTGAAGTTTTTCACGCTATCCTGCATTGGCGGCAATCAGGGCTTCGCAGGGGTTTCTTTCGGAAATTTTGGAAACGTGGGTGAAATCCCGTTTTCTCGCGTGGTGCCTTCCTATCTTCATAGTGGGTCATCTGCGACTGTTTTTCTATGGCTCTGGTAGTCTTGGTGATATTTGTGCTTCGTAGATATCTTTTCGAAAAATTATAGATTTGTTTTTGAAACATGGGTGAATTTTTGAACGACAATAGTCCATAGATAAAAACGTCTTGTTTGTTTTTAATGCATTGGTATCAAAAGATATCTGGGGAGTAAAGATTTGAGTTTATAATTCGGTAAGATTTTAAATTTTGTTAGTAGGTACATTATTTAACTTTCGATCTTTCTCAATTGCCTATCGTTTATGTCGCTCACCCGACCTCTTCCCAGTTTTATAATATATCGTTCCCTGGTCGGATAGGTGAAAAAAAACGTCTTCGTCTTTCGTTTTCAGAAATGCTTTTAAGCGTCATTAGAATTTTATAAAGTACAGCAAACGGGACAACGCTTACCTTGTTACCCTTTGTTCTACAGTTGAGACGGAGTATATACGGCAGTCCGGCCAACATATTGTTTCTTTTAATAATGAATTAAAGTACAAATGCAATTGTATTATTTAACTTGTTTCCACATATATACGGGTAGTAATGAATATCTGAACTGTTTTATTTGGTTTGGACCCTCATATTGGAATAATTGGACAATTTTTCCTGTAAATTATTATCAATTCAGTACTGATAGAGGATAGTCGTTAATTCATTTCATAGGGGTTGTGCGAGGTTGAATCGTTTACTGGAACTAGTCGGAGGTATTTTACAAAATATTGCAAACCTGCTCCGAGGTCCACATTTATATAAATGCAGCTGATGAAGTTATCATTACAAATATTGTATTTATTTAGACGACTGAATTTAGTTACATTTTATGTTCGGACTACAATACATTAATAAAATAATCTTTTTTATGTAACTAATTTATGATTATCAGAACAAAATATAAAATAACGTAAATATTTGCATCTTTTGGATACTCATACTAATAAATAACTCGATGTCAAAAGGATTAGTCCAAGGGTTGAGTTTATAATTTTGCCCTACCAGAAATATATCATCCTGAGAAAGTAGATATTATCTATTCAAGGGAGAATAATAACTATAACTCTGTTTTCCTTATAAAAACTATTCTCAAACTGGCTCAAGTCTCTGGTCTTAAAAGTCGAATGTGACAGCATATTTTTTATCTATTTGCTTACTATATATATAAGATATACAGGGTGTTCCAAAAAGGTTGTGCCAAACTTCAGGATTTTATGGGACACATTGTGATGAAAAACTTTTGCATAGAGACTCCTAGTCAAAAGTGAGCCGTTTCGGCTCCAGAGTCATACTGATAACGAAAAATAATAAAGTTTCAAAATGACTTGCTTGAATGTAAAACATGTCAATATCATATTATTTTTTATTACTGATAAAGGAAAAAAATATAATAAAGTTTTAAAATGACGACCCCTCAACTTCGTTACATAAATTGGTCATTCGAAGCATAGAACCACGCACCCGTTGGAGGATGTGCGGATCTTGCTGTACGTAAAGAGAGGCTGCCATTAGTCTTCCCAATAATTTCTCTTGACTGTCAACGAGAGTTTCATACACCACCGACTTGATGTAACCCCAAAGAAAAATTCCAATGGGGTTAAATGGGGGGAAGGATGTCGGCGATTAGGAAATCGCTCAGCATAAAGCCGCTCAGCTTGTCTAGTGTTGCATCTTGCCCCGTCATAAATAGGATGCATATTATCTGCATACTCTTCAAACGTCAATTCGACCATTTTCCTGCATTTTCAGTTTTGACCATTCTATCACCTAGAGTGATGACAGCCTCACTTTACGTAGAGCAAGTCATTTTGACACTTTATTATTTTTCGTTATCAGTATGACTCTGTAGCCGAAATGGCTCACTTTTGACTAGAGGTCTCCTTGCAAAAGTTTTTCATCACAGTGTCCCCTCTAAAATCCTGAAGTTTGGCACAAACTCTTTGGAACACCCTGTATAATATGTATTCTATTATTACTTACCTTTTTTTTTTGTTTAGTGTAAACACGACAAATCAGTAATCACTAGTGTAACCTGAGGGGTTATTTCTTCATTTATCTATCTACCGTTATGACCAGTATCAGAACGATATTAACTTAGTAAAAGAGTCTACTATTTAATTCTCGAAAGGGAGTTTATAATTATCATTAATTATAATTAATTATAATTTAATTAATACGTGGGAACTTAGAAATGTTGTACGTTCAGAGAATTAATACCAGACACTTACCGTATGTCGCTCATGTATAAGGTAATCCAGTGGTTGGTTGTATAGGGTGACACTTAAGTTGGAAGAACAAGAAAGAATCACCACAACTTCCAGGAAGGGTTTTAATAAACAATAAAAACAGAACAAACAAACAACATAACGACACATCGGGCTCGAACAATATTATTAATTTATTTATTGACACGCGACAGCATACCGAGATTCAGGGAATGTGCGATCCATAGCAAAATTTGGAATGACTTTACAATTATTAAATTAACCCGAGACTCTAAAACTAAGTAGACTGCTCAGTGTGGAACCCAAGGAAAAACTACCGGAGATCTCTCCTGAATTCGACGCTTCGCTTCGACACGCCCATTTCTTGGTCCAGACGTTTATGTTCTTATCTTACTGGCGGGCACCCTGAACATCGGGACGCTTTGGCATAACTATGCCATGTTAATCGTTATCTAATTGATTAATTTTTTACAATTGTCTAAATTATTTTGAGACTAAACTTACAAACAACCCCATACCTTCCTCTTGTGACTCTTTATAGCTTGGAAAATCCGCCAAAAAAAACCAGCTATTTGACCTATTACTATTTTTCTGACAACATTCTAACATCTTTAACCCGTCGGTCTAAGTGAACTTGTTCACAAAAATATTGCTAAATTCCATGGGGCCTTCTTATAAGGACGATCTTGTGGCGACGCTAAACCTACTTGAAGACTCTTAACTTTTCGATAAAATTGACTGAAATATTTTACTTTTTCGTCCATCCGTTCCGAGAGCTAACAAATAAATTACTACGCGTCCCGGTTTTTGGTACACTAAATATCGGAAACTTTGTGGCGACAATCAAATAAATAATCAGTTGTAATCTATATTATAATCCAGGCGGTGGAGTAGCAACAGTAAGCATCTGTGGATTCGATTTGAAGTTCAACATCTCTTTGCGCAGAAACTTGCCAAATATGTAGAATGAGATCCCGAGTTTGCATATTGCAAAAAACACGAGCCAAATTCAGTAGAACAACAAATATCCGAAAATTATGATAAATGGCCAATTTTTCGCTATAACTTTAAAACAGAGCCCTAAATAAAAAAATAGCTTTTGATTTTTTGTTTATTTGATAATTTCCTATAAAGTTACAACGAGTTGAGAAAATCGAAATTTGCATTACAAATGGGCGAAAAATAAAAAAAAACATATTTTAACCATTTTGTAAATAGAGTTAATGTTAATAAATTTTGGCAAAACTATATGAAAAGTTTATTATTATACATATAAAATATATAAATTAAATAAAATAATAAAATATATTATTAATGCTCTCAATTTGAATTGTTCGTTGTACAGAGGCAAAAGTAAAAATGAAATAACTTTTATCCAACACTTGTATATAATGATACTATAATTTCTTTGGTTTTAAAGGAATAATGTGGCCTATAAGTAACTAGTGAGTTATAAGTCTTAAGTCACTAGTAAATTATAACTTATAACCACCCACTAGTGATTTATAGAAATCATAAAAAGACAAATGTTTCGTTTATTTTTCTAGTTTTTTATTAGAAAACCAAACAGTAATAAGTCAACAAATAACCTAAAATGCTACAAACTTACAATCTACTTACTTATTAATATTAACATTAACATTTATGGTAAAGCCGTAAATTGATGGCAAAGGATTATTGGAATCATTTTGTGATTGTGGTAAATTTATAGAACAGGTTGCCCGTTAGCTTGTGCTTGCTTCAGGAGTCTGCACCCCTTGTATCTTTTTAGCAATATCAATTTTGCTGGAAATTGACTCTTCTATATAACCTTCTGCCACGGTAGATGACCCTCCAGCATTGGCCAAGAGAGTTGCAGATGCGCGACGCAAGCCATGCCCTGTATATAAATTAGAATATGTCAAACCCAAAAATCGCGCAACAACATTAGGGATTTTTGATAGCTTATTAATACCAACACATTAACGTGTGCATTTTCCCTTTTGAAAATTGCTAAAGAACCTTTTATGCTGCACATTTTGAATTAACACAAAATCCTTCATTTAACACAGCGAAGCTTCTTGGTTTGTTCGTTTTAGTATTTGAAATCATGATGTGGATATACTGCCCTTTGTCCTCTATATTGTCTATGCTTAGATGGGTCAATTCCTCGCAACGGCAAACGCCAAAAACTCCTAATATCAACGCCACCTAAAAACAACAAATTTAATAAATTTAACTCTGTTAAACTATTCAGTAGAACCTACCTTGTTCATAAGTTGATCTTCGTCTAGGGCTTCACGCAAAAATTGTTCGATTTGTTCCCTTTCTAAGACCTTGGATTTTTTTGATTGAAAATGTCTGTGCTTAGACTTAAGAAATGCCACTAGTCTTCCGAATTTAGAAAATTCAATATTCTTGTAAACTCTCAAAGTGGACTTCAGCATGGAATATTTAGTCCACAATGTGGATGAAGCTAATTTCTCACTTAAATTGAAAAAATACGCCATCAAGACATCTTCATTTACGCCTTTCACCCTTCCTTTGATTTTCCAGTCTTGACGTTCCTTCAG
The DNA here is from genome assembly GCF_000390285.2 of Anoplophora glabripennis. Taxonomy (NCBI): domain Eukaryota; kingdom Metazoa; phylum Arthropoda; class Insecta; order Coleoptera; family Cerambycidae; genus Anoplophora; species Anoplophora glabripennis. The sequence goes on along the minus strand of NW_019416218.1, from coordinate 758,485 downwards.
TTCCTTGTTGTATATAGATTTTGATTTCTCCGGAACGATGCCTGCAGTATTAGCTTTTTCTAAAATTTCAGATGGAGTTTCCACATTTTCCATTTTTTTAGTCTAGGTTTTAGGATTTCAACGTGATTTTAACTCAAAAAATATTGCTCGTTTACTGACAATCCTTGGTTACAGACACAATTTAGGTTGACACTCGCATCCTTTGTAATATTTAAAAATATATTCATTTCATTAAATTACTTCTTCTGGCATTGATAACTTGAGATTTTAAGCTACTTTTATTTATTTTTGAAACGAAATTCTATGAATGTGTTGGATAAAATTTTGTATGGCACTCGTGTGTTACGTCATATAAGTCACTTGGGAAAATTAGCCCACATTTCCCAGCGTGACTTCTATAACCCACTAGTACCATAAATAAGTGAGTTGCGATATAATATTTTTAGAAAATGCTCAAGACAAAAAACATTTAATTTAGCAACGTTACCACCAACCGAATCTACAGTAAAACTTCATACATATAAAGTTTATTATCCGGTCCAAATGTGGATGGAATTTTAGTGAATCCAGCAGATTGGGGATGGTCAGTGAAGATACTCTTGTGCCAATATATGTTGAAGGTCCTTTGGTATCCGACAACATTTTAAAAAATATCAGTTGCAAGTGTTTAGGGGATTGTAAAAAAAAAAAAAACGTGCCGTGGGCAAACATGCAAGAACAGTGACGTATTGCACGTAATATCGAATGAAAACATAGATGAATTAGAGGAATTCGAATCTCATTTAAGTGATCAAACTGAAGAAGTTCAAATACACACTTTTATCGACAGTGAGATTCGTGATGATGAAAATTCAGAAAACGAAGCTAATTTAAAAAAGCAAGGCATGATTTTGATATCATCGTATATCTGCAGATAGAAATACTTTTTTATATTTTGTAATAAATTAAATTTGTTTGATACGTCATTTTTGAACTGCAAAAGTATTTCAGCGGGCGTGCGATATATCCAACCGCGTTCTATTGACGGGTCGGCTCACCTGCACCAACTCCAGCGCGTAGCCCCAGCTATTGACTCATCTCCCGAGCATTCCGCTTCTCATCCCATCGCACCAGCGCTGCCAATATGGAGGCAGGCCATGGTCGGGGGGCCTCCGCGAGGCGTCCAGCAGATAATGCGAAGTCCAGGCCGGCGGCAAGGGCAGTTATTACCGGGTTAGGGCAGTGGGTTTGTACAGCGTTGGCCGGGCGCGATTTGTTTTGATTACAATCGCCCCCACTTTTGATGAATAATGAATGTATTTTTTGCAAATAACAAAGGGAGGGTCGTGACGAGTTGCTCACTGTCAACTGTACACAGGATAACGCGGCACACGTATATATTTTTGGATTATTATAAATGTCACCCGAATTGATATATCTTGTGGTATCTCCCGTCCTCATCCCGCTGATAACTCAGAATTATTACATTGCGTAATTTTTGTATCGGGTGAAATATGTTTTTCATTATTCTTGTATTGTCTCGCATGAATAATATCTGCGCTGGGGTTTTTTGTTGTTGTTTATTGCTTTAACGTGTTTGGTAAGGAGAACCCACATTATTGTAAGCAAATGATGTTTCTATCTGCTGTGACAGAATCCGAGATTAAAAATAAACATTATTATTGTCTAATAGTGATTCTATACAGGGTGTACTTTAAATGTATAAATATTGTAACGAATTTGAAATGTTCATGTAGAAACTCATATGAAAATATTGCCTGACCGAACTTAAAGTCGTATAAAAATTTTTAATTATTATTATAGCGACACCAAATTTGTATAAAATTGTTAATATGGATATTCTGGATATAAAACTAGTAATGATATTACATAGTATAAAAATAATAATCTTTTAATTTTATTCTCAAGTGCAATAACAAAGCCGTGAGATTGAAAAAAACTGTAGAAAACACCAATTTTATTAAGTTGCTGTAAAAATGTCAATTATAAACAAAAAGTGATAAAACTTTCGACAACTATAGTTCAATATATATACAATAATGACGCTAAAGCCAAAAATCAGGAGAGCAAAACTTTTTGTTCTGTAAGGTGTTATACATTCATCGGCATCTGAAACTCGAAACTTTGCCAAATTTGTTCGAAGCTTTGCTGACACTTGAAATTTGGTACACACATAGTGTAAATATGCAGAAACCAAAAGCAATTTGCAAAATTCAAGTATCTTAATTTTTGCAGTTTTGGTAAGGTTTTATACGTCACTGTTTTATTAATTTTTGGACGTATATTTATGTATATTTATAAAGTATTCCATTACAGTAGATTAGCCAGCATAATTACCTACAATTTAAAAAAATATATATTTTCATCGTTTAGATCTTAAGCTACTTAACATTTTGCGCCTGTTAGCCGTAGTCGTACATTATTCAACACATTAACATAAAACAAAATCGTACGTGTGGGGTAAACCTTTAACTTTAAGTAAACAATTGTTTAAATTTACTGTTGCATATTTCTAATAGTATACAAGCGCCAAAGAGCGGAGCTCGCGCTCGAAAATGAAAAGTTAAAGGTTTACCACACACGTACGATTTTGTTTTATGTTAATATGTTAAATAATGTACGACTACGGCTAACAGGCGCAAAATGTTAAGTAGCTTAGGATCTAAACAATGAAAATATATATATTTTTTAAATTGTAGGTAATTATGCTGGCTAATCTACCGTAATGGAATATTTTATAAATATACATAAATATACGTCCAAAAATTAAAAAAACGGTGACGTATAAAACTAGGGTGACGTATAAAACCTTACCAAAACTGCAAAAATGAAGATACTTGAATTTTGCAAATTGCTTTTGGTTTCTGCATATTTACACTATGTGTGTACCAAATTTCAAGTGTCAGCAAAGCTTCGAACAAATTTGGCAAAGTTTCGAGTTTCAGATGCCGATGAATGTATAACACCTTATAGAACAAAAAGTTTTGCTCTCCTGATTTTCGGCTTTAGCGTCATTATTGTATATATATTGAACTATAGTTTTCGAAAGTTTTATCACTTTTTGTTTATAATTGACATTTTTACAGCAACTTTAAAAAATCTCACGGCTTTGTTATTGCAAATTTCGTAATCGGACAACCGCCATTTTGTAGCTATTTTTATTACGAACAAAATCATGTCCTTAGCATTTTGTCGTACAAAGTCATCCCGCTGAGTTATTTAAAGAAAACTACTAAATAAAATTTTTTTCACGATTAAATTGTTAATAACTTTTTTTCCTGATAAAATACTTTGTCAGCAAATTAGCCTGTTATTGTACACATCATTTAAAGTAGACCTGTGTAGTTATTTCCGAGTTATCAAGAAATTGTCACCAACAGTAACTTTTCGGCCTCTGCCGACTGGAGTAAGAATAAACTTTCATAAAATGCATGACGTCGACACTTGTTAGTACTCAGTACATAGAGAAAAACGAATCTAAACCTATAGTGACTTATATCGAATGAAAGTTTTAAAATCTATAGATTAATCTGGTATACAAATCGTTGGAAGACGAGTAAACTTAAAGAAGATATCTCAATCCAACATAAACCATAACATTTTCATCAAATGTCAAATTTTATAATAAATGTCACAAATGTCAAAGCTAAAGGTGGCTTTGTAAGAATACCCGGAAATGACCTAAAAAACATAAAATAAAGAATATTTTATTAATTAATTTATAGAATTGTGTAGAAAAAGTAAAAGGACATTTATTAAAAATGTGTTAGTTATAAGTAGTGTTGTGAAAAAGTGATTGAAAAGGACATCCAAAGACTGAAAAATTCTGTGTATGGACCTTAAGCAAAGATAAGCACAGAATATTCAGGAAGGATGAGAAAAACAAAAAAATATTGATTAGTTACGGCTTGAGATTTGCAAGATGTACAGCGTGGAGAGGCAGCTCCCGGAAAATTAAAAATAAAGCAAGAAAAAACAGTCCAAGAAATAAAATTAAACAATCACCAGTTAAATCCACAGTTTGCTAGAGTCCAGAGAAAGTTATTTTGTCATCCCATCAAAATTTTCCTCTACCAGCAGTATAAAGCAGTTTCAAAGCAGTATCCAGTGGCCCCATAAACAGTCTGCAAGACGTAGTTTCCAGCAGAGAAAACTTCAAATCTTACGACGTACCAGGTACCTAAAACACCGTGCACTATAAAATTGCTAGCTATCACCAATAAATCATGTTTTCTTTCGTATCAAATCTTTGCAAAGTATAAATAACAAACCACAGGACTTACCTGTACAGAAATAAGCATAATCCAATCACTTGTAACTTAAATATTTCACTATTTTCACGAGTTCTGCCAAAATCTGTCAAATGAACAGCCATTTTACTTTAGTCTGAATTATTTTAGTTCCTGTTTAGATATAAGAGATGCCCTTGTCTAATAGGCAACAAATAATATGAGGAGACGTACTCAGTATTACATAGATCAAATAAAGTTAGTTAATTGTTAATTTTTTTATAATTATTCCTTATATTGTTTGTAAGCTGAGCCAAAAAAAAATTGTTATTAAAATATTCTTTGTTGTGGAAAAATTATTACATATAAAAAGGTATTCCTAATTTGAGTTTATAAACTTTTCAAGTATAAAGTCATATAACAAATTTTTGAATAAATACTCTATTCATTCCAAAGTGTATTGCATTGTACTAGTTTATGTATAAATATAGAACCGACTCCTGAGGTTTTCTGATATTGTCTGATACGTAACAAGTGTCTACCAACAGCTGACCTACAAAATAAGACATATAAAAGATGGTAGAGGTTTGTATGGAACAATTTCCAGCTTAATTAAAAATAAAAACTAAAATCAACACACACACATTGAAATTATATTTCAATATATTTTAGGCAACTGTACAACTTGCTATATAGAACATGTAGGTATTTAATAGTTTTTTTTGCGAAAAAATTTGCTAGAAGGGCAAATTTAAATTAAATATGCATGATTTTTTATTAAAAAACTTGTTGAGAACCACTGATTCCACTATGCAATGTTGTTGATGTTGCACGAAATTCTTAAAATAACTTTCCATGTGAAATTAAAATAGAGAGATAAATAAATAAGGATATTTTTAGATTACCTATACGCCAAAAAAACTTTGAAATATTTTCATAAATATTCAGGGTGATTCACAAATGGTGACCAAAAATGAAACCTCGTATTCTTTGGTGAATTTTAAGGGGAGTCTTTCCTATAAAGTTTTAGGACGCTTCGTTAAAAAGATACAGGGTGTTAAACTTGAAAATATATTTTTAATTTTTTTGAATAATTTAAAAATCATTTGTGAATCACCCTGTATATGAACTCCACCTGTCACTGCTGTGCATATTCCTATCTTATTGTTAATCAACATATTGTTTCTTTGTTCTTACAAAAACATTGAACTTTTATTGAGATACGGACCTTAGAAAATGTACCTAAACCAAATTTGTAAAGGAAAAAATGTTGGCTAGTCTCTTTTTTGCATTCGTTACCGTTTTCGTACTGTGGATTATTTAAAATTTATTTTACCCTACTTAATCTACTTAATAAATTTTCTTAATACATACATTTCTATTTCCCAAACTCAAAAGGATACTCAAAGGACAACGTTTGTCAACAGTAGACGAGATAAAGCACCAGTGTTTCTCAAACTGGAAACTACGTAGACATACACTGTAAAAGAATTTCACTCAAATTTCACTCAATCTTACTCAATAATAAACTGTGTATGTACCTAATACCACAGGGCCTACTCTGACGGGGGTGAGATAAAAATTGAAGATTAAATAAAAGAATGAGGAAATGTTCCTGTTGCTTTTGATCAAACCTCGTATTATTGAAAGTTTTTATCTTTACTTGTGCACACTGTGCAATTACTGACAATATTAATTTTGAACTCTGGCACTTTCCATGTGAAATAACGTTAAGAGTGCAATAATTTCCGTGATGTTAATTCAGTAATTTTATTTCAAAATTCATGGAAAACCAATTTAATATTATTATGTCTCATTTGAAATGGATATCCCGATTGTATTAAATTTTAACGTCAAATTAATACTAATAAACTTGTTAATTTATATAATGATTAATAATATAAGCCTTGTTTATGTTTCCGCTCTACGCGATACTTTGTAAACAAATTCAAAAGTTTTCATAACAGCATGTAGGGACGCGGAACTAAATATTATTTCCTAGCTATTGTTGTTAAATAATACCATTACTTGTCAAATGTCAGTCAATTTATTAATATTATACCGACTCTGTGTGTCTAATTTTATATTTGTGTCATTATAAAAACGTATCACTGACATTAATGATATTCCATTTTTTATGAAACGGGCATAATTAACATCTAACAATGCTGCGGAACGGTTGAACAAAAAAATGATTTCATTTCTATTTCGACGAATAGAACTACTCAGGGTTGCCAGATTTTAGAAACTCAGAATAGCCATTTGACATAAAAATTAGCTGCAGTGTCGCCACCTTAAATCTTCAAAAGTTTCTGTTTGAGATCGATATCTTTAATAAAATTATTTACTGTGCCTTGTTTGTTTTATAACTTATTTTGTATTTTGTTCGTTTCTGCGTATTACTGTTTTTAGTTCTCAGTTTAGTTTTATTAGATCAATACGGGGCCCTAAATAAATGGGCCTATCAAACTTTAGGTCATAATTGGAGGAGAAATAGAGGATGTAGGCAGGCCCATAGTTTTATACATGGACCTAGCAAATCCAAGACGAGATGGCTGCCGAGCCTCAGTCGAAGAGCCCTAAACCAAATGGTGAGGGTTCTGACAGGCCATTGCAGACTTAGAAGGCATTTAAGCTTAATAGGAATTGAGGAGGACCCTCTATGCTCGAAATGTAGCGAAGGGGAGGACACCCCTGTCCACCATCTGGGACAGTGTGCAGCCTTTGGGAGAATAAGTCATAAAGTCTTTGGTGCTGAAAAGCTGCAAGGGTTTGAGGTGAGAGACCTTCCATGGACCAAAATCCTGGCGTTCATCAGGGCGTCGGGTAGGTTCGAGGAGGGTCAGAGGCAGAGAGTGGTTAGGTGATGGGACGGCGGGGTAGGCAAAAAGGGCCCACTTGTGGCCTAATTGCCAGGCTGAGGCCGCCCCTTTTACTACTACTACTATATTAGATCAATAAAAGGAGTTCCCAAAATTGATTTTGATATGTGAAACTAATATTATCAAGAGGCTTCAGATGATCACCATAAAAATAATATATTGTTTTAAATTTTTTATCTTTAACTCAATTTTTCAGTTCTCCATGATGTTTTATATTTTAGAATTTTGTCTACCCTTACTATTAATGAGCATAGTAAACAAAATAAAGAACTAGTAATTCTGTTCTCACGGCTACAATTGATCCCAATGAACCATATAGCTTAAATGTTATTCATAAATAAAAATAATGATTTGTAATGTACATTTTTGTATTATTATTACAAACGATAGAGCAAGGAAATAGTAGGGGTTCCATCAATTCAATTCTGCAAAAAGAAAAGAAAGAAAACGCTAAACAGGTAAAGATACACCAATGTGAATATTTATAGAAGGTATCCACAGCACCAAGTACAATTATTTAGGGAGATTAGTGATTCAATGAAATAAAACATATTTTAGTATTTAAAGTGGACGTGAAATCGCCATTATTATTATTTAAGTCATTGCAATTAAGGGTCACTCGTCAAAAATAAGTTTTAGTTTCAGATTTCTAACAAAAGCAGCTACAATAGCGATGTATCCTCACATCTGGCAATCCAGGAACTACTCATCAAACTTGTAATTTACTCAAAATTATTTACAACTCTTGATCTGATTTATTTTTACCTTACTTTTTTTGTCAACTTATTTACCTTTTGTCCATTTGTCTGTTATTATTCTTCCGTTTTTTTCTTCCTTCATTTTTGTTACGAAATTTTCTCCACATCCGTTCATAGATGTGATAAAAATGATTCATAATAACACCAGCACATAAAAAAGTGGTGTGTACAATAGGCTGCATGTATTTTGATATGCTGATTTTGAATCTGAAGTCCGTTGAGCTCAAACACCCCTAAAATTTTGAGTAATTGGCAAAAAATAGTGAGAAATCACCGAAAACGACGTTGGTAGCGCAAAAAACATTCGAAAAAATTGTTTTGAACTTGATCAAGAGTGTTTCTTATGTATTTTGATGAGTTGAATCCAAATCTAAAGTCTTTTAAGCTGTATCCCCAGATTTTGCAAAAATCGCAAAATAATAGCTAAAAATCTCCAAAAATCACGCAAAAAAAATTCGAAAATATTTTTTCTGACCTTGATGCAACAGAAATCTGTCTTCATGTTGATATGCCATTTTCCTTGGTATCGATTCTCCGTTTCACTTATGCCTTCATGGAATTTTTCGCGTTGTTCTTCACTGTACTCTTCAAGGTTTTGAGGAAAGCAGTCAAGCTGAGAGCGTAGGAAGTGCAATTTAAAATTCATCAAGCAACCTAACTGTTTTTCAACATCTCTTCAACCGAATTTTGAAGAAAAGTGGGGCTCTTCTCATTGCCCAAAAACTTCTGAGAGATTTTCTTGAAACTTTGCCATGCTGCTTTTGCTCAGTGTCATTCATCCTTGTAATGAAATTTTCGTTTCGAAAAAGAGTACGAATTTGAGGACCATCAAAATTACCTTCTTTCAGTTTTGCATCACTTATCCTTGGAAACATCTCTCCTAACTATTGAAAACAGTCTCCGTCTTTGTCCAGAGCTTTAACAAACTGCTTAATGAGACTAAGCTTGATATGAAGAGGTGGCAGTAGAATTTGATGGTTCAATCAGTGGTCGTTGGCCACTCCTGCTGAACTTAGCAATTTTTCCTATCCCTGCTATCCTATAATATACGAAGCAGGGATATTTTGCGAAACCTGATTGATGGCCCAGGATCATGGGTGAAATTTTTAGATCACCACATATTTCCATTGATGTTCGGAGTAGTGTTTTTTCTTCAACACTATGTACAAATTCTTGTCAGTCTCTTTGATCTTCTTTGAGAATCTAGAAAACTTCTTTTTTAAATTTGCTCATTCTCATTAATATGATTTTTTGCCAGTTTCAGCATTTTTTTTGTAAAATATATGGGGGATATACCTAATAGACTTCAGACTCGAATTCAGCGTTTCAAAATATAGAAGAAACATATTTGATCAAGGTTACTAACGTGATTTTTGTCGATTTTTCACTATTTTTTACCAATTACTCAAAATTTTGGGGGCGTTTGAGCTAAACTGATTCAGCACATCAAAATATATAAAGCCTACTGGGTCAAATCAAAGGTATAGTCTTTCCGAAGTCAGTTGAACATGTATAAAAACGCCTAGCAATAAAATTTAATTAGTTTCATAGGTGTCCCTAAAAAAGTTTTCTGCTAAAGGTAAAAAATTATAATTTGTATATAATGGGTAGAAAATTTCTATTAATGTTTATTTGGCCAACAACATATTTTAATTATTTACTTATGTCCTCAAATAATTTGATTATATTGATGGTAAATTTCGTATGTGCCGGTGTAATCTTTTGTTTCTTTCATTATATTCTACTATTCTTTTCAGTATTAGCTACTAAATTATTCTTAAGTGATAGTATCATTTTGGCATAAATTTATTCCAAAGAGAAGGACAGTAATGATAAAAAATTGAAGAATATAACAAGAAACGAGTAATGGTAGAATATTTTGTTAACCCATAATATGAAGAAACTGAAAGTTTTAAAAATGAATATGTAATTTTGAAACAGGAAAATCCATAATAATATGTACGTAAAAAGGGCGTTGATTGAATCGGACGGGGTCTTTTAATTTAATCTTCTCGTTATTTGATCCAATATTTCATCCACAATCTCAACGCCATCTGCCAATTTTAAATGAGACGGTCATTCTTTTTTTAGATCAAAGAAATTCATTATTCGAAGCTAATTATTTTTTGCAAAATTTCTAAAAAGTTATCAGTTCAAAATAAAAATTTTTGTATCACCATTGAGTGGATAATTGCCCTATTAATAAAAGGTTTTTACGTCAAAGCATGCTTTCATCATACCAGAAATCGACCTTCTGACCTTTTTTCTTCATATGAAATATTAAAGAGGTGTCAATATTTTGCTGTGTATATAAAGATATTACAAATATATACTAGTCACAAAAATTAAAGAATAAAAAAAATGATGATTGATGATTTTCAGAAGGCTGTAATAAAAAAAGAAAATTGAAGCTTCAAATTTCCAGCTTCAGGATCTGAAGAAAAATTTGTATCATTGTTCACCTTCAATTTTCAAAATGTTTGCTACACTTTCAAAAGGACCACGCTCCAGTTTTTTTCCAATCCCCCCTAACTCTTTTAGTCTTATTCATCCTCTTCAATTTTGAGCTGTCAAGAACTTTGTACGATGATTTGTGGTCGTTCAAAGCAAAAATGACCTTTTTGATTTTGACAATTATTCGCGAAGTTCTAATAATTTTTTGATATAAAGAATTGCGATGCAAGATATTTAATTAAAAAAAAGGTAAAATATTGCGTACTACAAGTAATGTATATTTTCGGTTTTTTTAACCTATATGTTTTCCGAAGAAAAGCTGCGATTTTTTTCTCATTGCGATCCGAATGATTGGAATTACCTTTGTTAAATATCAATTAAAGGATAAATTTTTCATCTTTTATTATTTTTTTAAATTGAAAATGTTTTCTTCGCACAAATGTAAATTTTCGTTCTAAAACTAGAACCTTCAAGTTTCAGTTTTATTTTTTTCTATTGTTTATTACCAAGAATCACCTAAGAATTTTGGATTTTTTATGCTTTAATTTTTGTGCCCAGTTTATTTCTTTTATGAATTAGATAAAACTTTATAATAGTAGAAGTATTGTTCCCGCAGTAGTTCGGAAATAAATTGTGTTACGTTTAATACATTCTTATCGATCTGCTATTTGAAGCGGAAACATAACGTTATTAATGTGGAACTTTATTCTTTTATTATACTAATAGTATTAAATTTAAATATTTATAAGAATGGAACGAGCTCAAATTTAATATTATGGAAAAACGCCATTTAAATTATTAATACAAAAGTTTTCCCTTGAACCAAAGTTTTTAAACTGCTGCTATAATACACATTCTATAAAATAAGAACGCACATCCTGTTTTTATTTTATTTCCATTATTTATTAAAATTACTTTGTACTCTGTAATAACTACCAAGTCCACGTATACCACAAACAATTGAAATAAGTACATTAAAATATATTTATGAATAATATACCTTGTCATATTGATTAACCTTATTTTCAAATTCGAACAATATAAATTACTTGGCGGACTAATAATATTCAGCTCCGTTCTTATTTAAAATCTGGCGAGTTTGCATTGTTCGCGGCATTAGATATGGTAATTAATGTACATATTGATTCGGACGACAATGTAATTCAAATATCAGCCAGGTTATTCCGAAGCAATGTGTGACTAAAACTATAATTTATTACCAATGAAAATTTCGGGCAGGAATAAATAATGCACCTATAATTTTGTAACTAATAATACGGGGCGCACGAAAGATCTTAATTTTGGGATTGATTAGGTACTCTCCGAAAAATAGGCAAAAACAGTTTTCCTGACGGAAAAATTGGAGCGACGCAAAATTAGAGGAGACCGATGTCGATTTCAATGAACACCTTAAAGCTTTACGTATTTTAAATATTTTCTTGTGAATTTCGCAAATTTATATATACACGCACTATTGTGATATGTCAACGTTTTGTCGTTTTTATTACACCTTCAGGATTCTGCGTGTTGGATTTTATGTCAAACAATTGTAACAGTTTATAAGAACATTTAGGTATAAAATTGACGATATTTGTCTTTCTGTTTGAACCAAAATTTTTGAGAAATGTCGTCAAAGGAAAATTAGAGTCCGCGATTATTTATTTAGATGTGTTTAAAATAACTGTGAACTTGAATACTTGTTGACTACAAATAATAAAGGGTGAAGTAAGCAATAAAAAATAAATTCCTATATACTTACCAACTTTGGTGAAATTAATGAACTGCTATGCTATAATTTATGTCATCACATCACAAATGTCATCGTTGGTGTTGATTCTATCGCGTCGATGTGCAGCTGTCTAAAATTGTCTTTATTTTAAAATAACATTTTTGTATCAAAATATGTATTAAGAGTAAATAAGTCATCGTTATAGCAAAAGGAATAAAATCAAATGACCAAATATATCTTTGGTGGTTCTTCACTGTAAAAAAATTCACTCAAATTTCACTCATTTTTACTCAATGATGTATCAATTTCTGTCCGCACCCGATTGAGTCAAATTTTCGCTCTATTAGTATGAATACAACTGAGTAAAACTATTGCATCAGAAATGAGTGTTTTATGCAAATCCGAGTTACTGCTAATTATCAATTGAGTGATTTTTGACTCTATTCTGAGTATGTAGAACCAATTTAGAGTTGACTTTTTCTCTAATATGATTTAAATTTAAGTATTATTGAGTAAATTTTTACTCAGACTTGATTTTTAATTGACTAAATATTGAGTGCAAAAATAAATCACTCATAAATGATATAATTAGGATATACAGTGTTGAAATTAATTAGACGCTATACAGCGTGTTCTGCAAATGATGAAAGGATTCAAAGTAGGAGAGGTATTGTAAAAATAATGTCTCAAATATACATTTACTCCGATATATTTGAGTGAACGTACTCAGTTTTAGTTCGAATATTATCACAAATGAGTAAACTTATCAAAATGTTCAATATTGAGTAAAAAGGTACTTAATAATTTCACTCATTGGATTCACTAAATAGCTTTTTTGCTTTCACTCACACTGACTTTTTTACAGTGTATAATCAATTCTATTAGACGCAGTATTGTTTAATCTGACGCATTAAAAAAAAAACAAGCAAAATCGTAGTAACAGTGGTGATATATGTGATATTTTTTTATCTCTTACGTCTTAACTGACAACGGACATCTAATGAAGCTATAAGCTTTAACATAACTCAACCGATGGCACTAAGAGCTTGTACACTGTGTGAGTGAAAGCAATAAAGGTTCGGAGTGAACCCACTGAGTGAAATTATTGAGTACATTTTCACTCAATATTGGGCGTTTTGATAATTTTACACATGATTATATTTAAACTAAAACTGAGTATTTTCACTTAAATATAGGTACTCCTTAAATAAATTTTTCACGTAAACTCGTATTTGGTGCACTTGTACCTAAATCAGAGTAAATGTCCTCATTACTGAGTGAGTTTAAATGCATATTAATTTCGAATAATTTGAATGGCGCCGTGAAAATGTCACCACTTTGCTTCTGTTAATCTCGACCATAGTTGATAGGGGCCCGTTAGATGCTACAGAGAAGCGTGATCACCAGGAGAACAATCCTTAGCCGGCGGCGGCGGGTCTCAGCTGGCGAGTCTCAGCCAGGATAGGAGGAGGTCCAGCGAAGTGAAATAATTTCACTGTATATATGTAATTATTAATCATTTATGAGTGATTTATTTTTGCACTCAATATTTAGTGAATCAAAAACCAAATTAGTAAAGAAATGCACAATAATATAATAATTATAATTTAAATCATATTAGAGAAAAAGGCAACTCTAAATTTGTTTTATATACTCATGTCAAAAGTCGTTCAATTGATAGTTAGTAGCAACTTGGATTTGAGTAAAACTCACTCTTTTCGGATGCAATAGTTTCACTCACAATCAGTTATACTCATACTAATAGAGTGAAAATGTCACTTAATCTGGTGTGGACAGAAATTGATACATTATCGGTGAAATTTTTTTACAGTGTATATTTCAATTAACGCCATAAGAGTTGCTTGAGTATAGAATAGAGGAATATAATATTTAAATGTGTTATCTACTTGTGATAGTATAGAAATTAGGATTTTATTATTTATAATTCGAAAAGGTTAAGAAAAATTCAGTTTTAATCAGTTAAAAATTACAAAACTATTGAATTACTTTAAATTTTTCCCTTTTTATTAAAAAAATATCATTATCCTGATGAATCGATAGAGTTACTACTAGGTAATTTCAAACTGAAATTGAAGTTCAATGACGGATTTAATTTTCTGGAGTGTTAATTTAAAAAAATTATGTATCGATGTACCGATTATTATGTAACTGTCTAATATCTAACAGTCTTAAATATGTACTACTGGATCTTTTTAGTACTATTCTGTTTTCTATTACTCTTGTATGTATACATTTTTCATACATACAGTTTTTTTAATATTAATACCTACATATGACAACAAAACTTACGGGGAAGAGTATCAGTTTCGTATGTTATTTTATTTTTGATTTACGTCGACGTAACATTTCCACGAAATATCGTGCATGAGTGGCCCCTTACGAAATTATAGTTCAAATTTAGAAAGCACGAATTCATAACAGTATTCTATTCTTTAGGTACTCATTTAAAGTGGTTTCTGTAGCTGGAAATAAAATTGTTAACTAGTATGTCCATAGCTGTTACGTTGTCTTACAATATATATGTTTGGGCCGAAATTTTATTCGTTAGAAACAAAAGAAATATATTAGAATATACTTAAAGATAGGTATATCAATAATCTGTAATTTTCTAAACTAAGAACCTTTTCGCTTTTGCAAGGATAAGGGTTGTTAAAGTTAAAAAAAATGTATTTTTCTAATTCTAAGAAAGCAGTTGAAGATACTTCACTCAAATTTGGTATGTCTGTTTAGTTTTTCTTATGCAGGGGTCTATTTTCTATTTTTTCTTTTTTTTCAAGTTGTTACAAATTATAAGGCGTTTCATGATTACAAAAATGTGTTCTTTTAGAACTTCTAGGCCCGTCCCGACGTTTTTTTCATTATTTAATTCACAATAAACTATTTTTTTTTTAATTAAGTAAGTACATTAATTTTAAAGAATAACAATATGTAGCAGCGTCTTTTCTGCAGAAAACGCGTTTAATATCTAGAATTTAGAATTCTGTAGGCTTACGTGTTAATAAACATATAAAATTTTTAGTATTGTTCTACAATTCCACATTATTTTTCATATTTCTGAGTTAAGTGATCGAACGGCGCTTACTGTAAAAGTTTTTTTTTTATACATTAAGAAATTTCCTCTATTATGCCAGCTAATAATTAATGATACGACTAATGTGTTTGCTTTATTTAAATACATCACTGGTATGATTAACGATGAACAGCAATTAAAATATAATTCAAACACGAAATGTTTGTTCGCAGTCAACTGTCATGAATATTTTCAAGTAGGTTAATTGTCGGTTATTTTGTTTATTATAAATGCCTAGTATTTGTTTTAGAAAATCGAATGATGTTCATTTATTCATATATTGTAGAGGTTCAGGGAAGGAACAGACATAACAACGTTTATACAGTGTTTTCCAGTAAAAGTGAATACTCTTTCAGTACATACTTCCAAACGGGCACACTGTATGTTTTTATTTCATGCGTTATTTTACTCTTCTAATTTTATTTATGTAAAAACAGAAAAATTAAGTGTATAAAGGTATAGTTATAGAGAGGTATTAGTTAAGGTATTAGGTATAAAGATATTTATTAGCTAAATTACTTATAATTATATAAAAATTTGCAATATACGAAACTCTAGAAATCGTATGTAGCTATGCAGGTAATTGGTACAGTGTAATAAAAGTAAATAATTGAAAGAAATACCAAAGTTTCATTTAAAGTTTAAGCTTTCTTTGTTAGCCAGAGAATCTATTTTAAAGATGCATCACTATCTGTCTTCCAGATTTCGTTGATTGATATACTACGGTAAAATAAGACTAATCTGCATTAGATATTGGACATAATATAAAAATGCAGTTGTATGCTTCAAAGAGTTAGTAGTTGTTATAATAGCAATATACAGGGTGTTTGGAAAAGTTGGTACAAATTTTAAGGAGGTGAAAGTAAAGCCGAAAATAGTAAAAAAAGCTGCTATAAACATTGGTCCTCCGGAGCACCGTTACTGCGATATGGCCCTCCAAAGGGGTCTTATCTTTTTGATATATTTTTAAATAACTTCCTTTCTGATTAATATAATGGAATGAAAATTGTAGGTAATAATCATACCATAAGGATCTTTAACTATCATGAGTTTCATAAATAATGATAGTTTTCTATCTACCTTTAACATAAATTTTCGATTTTTTTTATTCCTTTGAATTATCAAGCAGATAATATTGTTGCCTGAGGGGTTATTTCTTTATTTATGTTAACTGACAAAAGAGTTTACTATTAACTTCTCGAAAGGGAATTTATAATTATCATTACACTTTAATTTATCCGCGATCCATAGCAAAATTTGGAATGACTTTATCCATTGTTAAATTAACTTGAGACTCTAACACTAAGTAGATTGCTCAATGTGGAACCCAAGGAAAAACTGTCTTTTTTTCGAGATCTCTCCTGAATTCAACACCTCGCTTCGACACGCCCATTTCTTGGGTCCAGACGCTTCTGTTCATATCTTACTGGCGGGAACCTTGAATATCGGGACGCTTTGGCGTAACCATGCCATGTTAATAGTTATCTAATGGACTGAATTTACATTTATATAAATAATTCTGTGACTAACTGGACTTACAAGTAACCCTAGCCTTCCTCTAGTGACTCCGTGTAGCAATACGGGACGGATTAGTTAATCTCATTTAATCTATTCTTATAGCTTAGAAAATTCGCCTAAAAACCAGCTGTTTAATCTATTATTATTTTTCTAACAACTTCTAACAGCTTATTCTTGGAATTCCTACGTTCTTTGGAATGCATTTCGTGCGTTATTTGAAATATCGATTTTTCTCTTTATACCAGATGCTCAACACTTGTCCCCGACGGTCTAAGTGAACTTGTTAAAAAAATACTGCTAAAGGACCCCGCACAAATCTTATGGAAATTGGGTCCCGGTCAAATTCGCTGAATTTTTGATATGTGATAGAGTTCATCATACTGGTCAATTGTCTCAATGGCCACAAAGCTCAAAAATGGATAGTTTGGCCGGTACAGAGCTTTAAAGCTCCGAATATCCTCCACGGATTTATGTATATGCGCAGTGTGTATAGACTTTTGAAATAGCCTATTTCATTTTTTTTATTATCTAGGTTTATATTTTTGAGGTTGCTGAATTCAGATCTGTTGTTAGATTTTCAAAATTGACAGTTGGCAGCTGTCAACTAGCTGTCAATTTGCTATAATAAAGCCAGAAACTTGTTTTTTTATGATTTATTTTTTTTTTTTTTTAGTTCGATAAGTTCAAAGACGATATCAAATCAATAACAATGACTATCGGCAGCTGTCATTTAGCTGTCAACAATTCTTCAAAGTCCGGTAATAAAGTCAAAAAATTATTTTTTGTTTATAACTTCAAGTTTTTTAGATAAGTGAATATAAATATGATATAAAATTATGTAGTCATCAGCTTACAGCTGTCAACAAGCTGTCAACTAACTGTCAAAATGCAATAATAGAGCAAGTAACTTATTTTTTGTGCTTAACTTTGTGGATAAGAAATCAAACATGATATAAGTTTATGACATCACTTTTGAACTCAGTGATCTAAGCAACTTAAAGCTTTTTAAAAAAAGTAACTTTTTGACTTTATTATTGCATTTTGACAGTTAGTTGACAGCTTGTTGACAGCTGTAAGCTGATGACTACATAATTTTATATCATATTTATATTCACTTATCTAAAAAACTTGAAGTTATAAACAAAAAATAATTTTTTGACTTTATTACCGGACTTTGAAGAATTGTTGACAGCTAAATGACAGCTGCCGATAGTCATTGTTATTGATTTGATATCGTCTTTGAACTTATCGAACTAAAAAAAAAGAAAGATAAAACATAAAAAAACAAGTTTTTGGCTTTATTATAGCACATTGACAGCTATTTGACAGCTGCCAACTGTCAATTTTGAAAATCTAACAACAGATCTGAATTCAGCAACCTCAAAAATATAAACCTAGATAATAAAAAAAATGAAATAGGCTATTTCAAAAGTCTATACACACTGCGCATATACATAAATCCGTGGAGGATATTCGGAGCTTTAAAGCTCTGTACCGGCCAAACTATCCATTTTTGAGCTTTGTGGCCATTGAGACAATTGACCAGTATGATGAACTCTATCACATATCAAAAATTCAGCGAATTTGACCGGGACCCAATTTCCATAAGATTTGTGCGGGGGTCCTTTCATGGGGCCTTCTCTGAAGGACGGCCTTGTTGCGTCGGTAAACCTACTTGAAAACTATTAACTTTTAGATAAAATTAGTGTTGAAATATTTTACTATTTGGCCCATCCGTTCTGAGATCTAATAAATAAAATACCACGCGTCCCGGCTTTTGTTACAATATTATTTTTTAATGAATTAGACTTTTTCAAAGAAAAAAGTCTAAATTTTTTTTCGAAAACTCTTTTTAACAATTTCACATAGTAGGCTTCTTTCATGGTGACAGCTTCATTGTAGTGATACTAATGAATGTCACTTTCGCGTGCTATCATTTAAATTCTTACGTTTCTTTATTAAATTTTGTACCAACTTTTCCAAACACCCTATATACACGTTTGTGAAACTCTATTCGTTACAATAATCTGCAAAATCCATTATTTCTGTAAAAGAGATAGGTACCTAAGTGTGTTTACAAATAAAAATAAATGCAAAAATACATTTCACACTACAACTTTTTACAAAAATATAAATCAGTTTCCCGTTAGTTTTTGATCAAACCTCGTATAAGATAGAACTATGCTAAATAAACATAGTTAATCTATCAATTTGACCAACACATTATTAGCATAAAATGTGTTTCTGGGACGAAATCACAAGGATTAATTTAATGAATGTTAAGATTTTATCGCAGGTGGAAAAATCCTAAATAAACATAAAAAAGATAATTGTCATAGTTAAGTAGTGAACTTGTAATTTGATAGGTGATTATTACAACTTATTTAATTAATATACACAGGATGTTGTTTGTCTAAGTTAATAAGTAAAAAAAAAAAGAATAATTTTATACTGTATCATTACAATATAATAATTAACCGACTTCCTGGTGGAACACAATGTCACAGTGGTCGAACAATGGTAATCCGTTCAACTTTGTAATTTAATACAAAATAATAAATAATGCTGTAAATTAACATAATAGCGAATACACAGTCTGTGAATATAATTAAACGCGCAGCTTTATGCAGAATAGTCGGAACATAATTTTGTATAATTGAACCGAAACAATTACTATATGTTAAATATATCCTAATGGGTATCTAATCAAAGAACATTATCGGGTAGAACGGATTTGGCCGTGATATAGTACGCCGCCATAACCTGGATGCATAATACGGATAATATCGTTATAAATAGATATTATTAAGTCTGAATATTAACGACAATGACAGAGTGAAGTTTAGGAAGTGGCGGGAAGATTAACGGAGTCCTTTGTAAGGCGAAGAATCACGCAAATTTAACACGCAATGCCCAAAGGCCACAGCAATTGTACCACTTAAATGTGTATTTTAATATAAATTATATTTAATATCCTACGTAAATATTTCACAGCTTACGTATACGGTGTCTGGCAAATGTTTGCCATACAGGGTGTTCTACAAGCATAGGTATGAGAAATATTTTAATTACTCATATTTTCAATCCTCGAATATAAACTATAGAATCAGCTGTCCACTCAATAGAAAAGATTTAAAATACTTGAATTTGTTAATATTAAAAATTTTAAAATTATCAGGAAGAGAATTGCATGAAGTGATAGAATTATATCTAAGTAAAATAACTTTTAAATAGAGCACTATGATGATGTGATATTAGTAAAAGTATTTTTAAATCGGATATTCCTCGAATGAACATTAGAACATTTAACAAATTTAGTTTTAATGTACGATAAGAAGGAATGGTTAAAATTTTATGCACAAGATTGCCAAGATGGTGACGTCGACGATTCTCCATGTTGAGCCACTTGATTTCTGCAATTTTGTGAGAAATATGATCAAATTTTCTTAATCCATGTACAAGTCGACAACATGAATTTTGAACTTTTTGAAGTCTATTTTTTTCTTGTATACTAAGGCATGGACCATAGACATAATCACAGTAATTAAAATAGGAAAGAACAATTTTAACTCTTTTATTTTTTATATGACGACTAGTATAAAGTAATCTAAGCGAAGAATAAGATTTTTGGAGTAATGTTTTCACATGCTGATTGAACAGATTTTTTACACTGTCAGTAATAGGAATTGGAATACCATCAATTATAATATTAAAGTTGAGTCTTAACACTGAAAGAAATGTGCTTTATTCTTTCTTAGAATTCTATATGCCATTATAAGACCATTGTATACTATATGTGACAGTTAAACAGGTGAATATTGGATATAAAACGCGTACTGCTAGCACAGTTGTATAGTGACTATAAACCTTATCCTTTATTAAATTATTGTATAACTAGTATACAACGTTTTTTATACCCTATACGAAATAATAGCAATAACTGTTATTAAAGTGTTCCATATCGTTAATAGAACATCTAATGCTGGTTATAAGTTTTATAATAATAAATGTATTAAACTGTTGTATACTCTGTATGAGTTAAAAACATATGACAATAAGTTTTCAGAAATTTTATTGGATAACTATAATTACAAGCTAAGGTTCTAATGTAAACATAAAACATACATTTAAGTATTAGAAATGATGACAAATCTCTCCCAAAACTGTCCAGTTTATTTTCTTAGCACCGATGCACCCGTATTTTCTTGTATTACATGAGAATTTGCACTATAACTCTTCCACTTTAAGAATGAAGCATCCCCTGAAAGGTTGAGCTTTTTTCCATCTAATTCTATTTCCTCTGGTAGTTTGACTTTATACCCATGATCTTCTTTGTCACCGTTAACCTTCTGTTTCTCCATCTTATGTAAAACTTAACATCCGCGGTTTCTAATAGGGCATACAAAATAATAATTTTTAAGATTTAGACAAGATTTACATTTGAAAAAACAAAACAATTACAAGCTATAAAACAGTTAGATTCTTACATAATTTTCCATTTCACACAACGCGATATGATCATGTGCCTATGCTGTCTATTTTCAACAAACTATACGTGTAATAGTCGTAAGTCGATGCATAGCGGACTGTCGTAAATTTTACGATCATAACCGATTATGCACCGAGAGGTGACGATCACTTAACCATTATAAGACGCGTTTTACACGTTAAAAACGGAAATATAATCAATATAAGAAAGAATAATTCTGTTAATATAATTGTTATATACAAATTCGGATACTGGTCTTTATACAACAAATCTTCCCTACTATAACACATAATAATGTATAAGTAATTCATTATAACCTTTATTTCATAGATGCATAAGGTGTATTAAGCACCTTCCAGTTAAACTCGTTGAATAATGAGTATGGAGATGATTGCTTTCTTTAAATAATAGTTGTATATTTGTTATACAATTTTTAATATGCGCTATACACATTATTCTAGATAAACAGTTTAATAAGCCCATTTCTTTCAGTGAATATTTGTACCTTTTCTTTTTCTTAGTACCAAAAAAAATATTTGGGATTTGCTAGAATTTAATTTTAAATTATGTTCATCAAATAATTGCCTTACAGTTTCTAACTCAGAGTTGACAATATTGCATGCATGATCCAGATCGTTAAGATCAAAATGATAATATAGTTGAGTATCATCAGCATAAGCTTGTACTTTACATTGTTGAATTGATTCTAAAATGGAAGCAGTGTAAATTATAAAAAGTAAGGGACCCAAAATTGAACACTGGGGTACACCAGAAAGTATTTCTAAACTATTAGATACAATGTTATTAACACATACCTACATGTTGAGATTTTTCATGTAAATAAGAACTAATAAGATCAAAAGTCGGTTCATCAAACTTACTACTTACTTACTTAAGTTTAGAACAAAGAAGCATGATTAATTGTGTCAAAAGTTTTAGAGAAGTCTAATAAAACTAAAGCACTAACTAGTCCCCTGTCCTGTGCTTTTATTAAATCATCAGTGACGGTAATTAGAGTAGTTGAAGTACTATACCCTTTCCTGAAGCCACATTGCGATTGAGGTAAGAGACTATTATTTACAAAATAGTCATAAATTTGATGTCTTTCAAAAATTTTGGAAAGCGCAGGTAATATACTAATTATTCTAAGATCAGAGAACGATTCTGGATTTTTTTTTTGGGTATAGGCAAACCGATTGCTTTTTTCACAAACAAG
Organism: Anoplophora glabripennis; assembly: GCF_000390285.2. Lineage (NCBI taxonomy): Eukaryota > Metazoa > Arthropoda > Insecta > Coleoptera > Cerambycidae > Anoplophora > Anoplophora glabripennis. The sequence goes on along the minus strand of NW_019416218.1, from coordinate 736,119 downwards.
AAAAGTATTGTTTCTCAATAGAGCAATTAATTATATGAGTATCAGACGGATCAATAAATGGATTACAGTATTTTAACATAGTTGATACTATTAAGAATGGTATGAATCTCAACAGTAGCCAAACCAAATTTGAAAGATAGATTAATATCACATCTATTATTGCCATAAAAATTAATTTAGTCATCACAATTATTAGAGATATTCCGCAGAAATAAAGCAATAAAGTCATTAATTTCATTAGGGTCAGCTATCTGAGGTGACAAAATAAAATTTTTACAAGATCGAATATTGAAAGAGTCAGTCGACAGCTTACTCCGTTTACTATTTTTTTTGAGAAGCAATAAATTCCAAGTACCCTTTTTTCCATGTTGTACCATGGAGACCTAGTAATTTCGTAAATTTTTGTATTGTCACAAATTAGTGTGATCGCGAGTACGTTTAAATTTTTGAAGTGCCTATATAATTTTTTTTTGTGAATTTATATTTAAAATTTTTAATTAATTTTTACTAAATATTATGTTGAACAGAAATTGGCTATTTGTGAAACAATTTTCGTCAAAAAAAATTCTTGTATTCACAACTTTTTAGCAAACACTGTATGTCTCCATTTTCAAGCTGATTTTTTTTAAATATCTTAAAAAATAATTTCTCGTATGTTACAACTTTTTGGCGGACACTGTGTGCCTTTCTTTCCGCTTCCATTATGGAATTACCATTACCAACTAATGTCGAGGTATTTGCCGAATGACTAAAGGCTATATTAATATTCCAGACGACATTTAGTGACGTAGTAGGTAATTAAAGTGTTACTGTGAACCGGCGTCAACATACGGAGTGTTCAGCGTAATAAATTACTATTATTTATGTCCTCCGGCGATTCGTATATTTTATTTCATGGATATAAAACAAAGCGTAAAAGAAGGAGAATTTGTCGCATAGTTTATTTCAATTCTATAAATGTACAAAGTGATGTTAGAACTTATACGTACAGTGACTTCAAAATGTTGAAGTTTTACATTAATTCATCTACTCTGTTTACGTTTATAGTGTTTAGGGTTCCAATTTGGAAAACCTAAAATTATCAGAGACTATTATAGACTTTGAAATATCAGAAATTCTCAAATTCCAGTTGAAGTTGCAATCGGTCTCTATTTACAAGGTGCATCCATTGGATGACAAGTCACTAAAAAATAAATTCGCTGTATCACGTGTGTCATATATTCGATTGTTATTAAGAATTCATTTATGCTGTTCATATCCTCATTTCCGTTTTTCAATCCTTATCGAAAAAAAAATATTAACATTGCACCACAGAGACCTTTGAAACTATTAGATATACAGAAAAGGTTAAACGAACAAAGTATTCTGTTCCTATTATATATATTCAAATATTCTAATTTGGATAGGACTTATTAAAATTCATTTTTATAACAATCAGTTGTAACTCATTTATTTGCAGTCCAATTGAAAAAATTCTTGAACTTTTATATAACTATATAATATAATATAATATAA
>NW_019416218.1:509254-734562 GCF_000390285.2 Anoplophora glabripennis | reverse complement strand
ATAATATAATATAATATATAATTTGTTTAATATTACAAATTATTTTATTTTTCGTTTTTATATAAAATCCAATGTGGCTTACATACAAAAAAGTGTTTTCTTGGAAATTTTAAACAATGAAGCTTACATATTTTTTGTGAAATGTTGCTCTATTTAAAAGATTTTCAATAGGTATCTCTAATAGTTCTCGACCTATGTGTCAGTATAATGGATGTTTAAAAGAAAATAACGTAATTTGAATCGAGTAAAACCAAAAGTTATACCTACATTTTCTAAAATGTGAAGACTTATTAGTCAAATTCTAATAGCCTTAATTTATTTTGACCAAATTGAAGATGAGAAGAAAAAGAACTGGAGTAAGTTACTTCAATTTACTTAAAGTAGATTCTCAAAATGACCATGAAAGTCACGAAGGTTAATTCGTCCAAGTTGAACTGAACTCTTCTGATGATCTCTGCATCAGTCCTTAAAGTGTGGACAGCATGTTGTATTCGTCCCCATGCACGACTCTTCCTCGGTGTTTACAGATGTAGAGTATACCATGGATTTTAAAGATCACCATAGAAAATAATCTGACCATGTTAGATCCAGTGAGTATGGTGGCCAATCATCAGGAATTTCATTTCATTTACTTTCTACTTTCCGCTGTTTAGAAAATAGCTAAAGGAAGAACATCGAATAAATCTGGTATTTCATATAATTTATCTGAAATACCTCCAGGAGACTTTATCACTGTATGGTATTAAATACACTTCGTCCCAAAATGATGGACAAAATTCATATATCTTTCCATTTTAGATTTTAAAAAATCGCTGAAATAGGTCAATTAGTAAATAAAAAGTGTCACTTTTCTGCAATATGTATTTTCAATTTTTTTGAGCCGTTTTCACAGACGTATAACATTACCGGCATTTTTTTTTAATGGGACGCTCTATATTTTATAGTACATATAAATAGCCCTTCTAAAGATTCAACGATATAAGGTTATGCCTACTTTTTTGTCATAGTTGTCAAAAAAAATGTAAAAAATTGTCTTATATGTCGTACTGACGATTATTTCAAATAATCATAGTCTCTTCTGAATCGTTTTAGTTCCAATTCATTCGTTGTTAAATTATTTTGAAAAATGGTTGTCTGTTTAAGCGAAAAAACAGAGAATTAATATTTTAATTATAATTGGATGCGAAGATAAAATCCGTACTCAACAAGAGATATGTGACTTATTGCACCATAAGTATCCAGGCCAGATAATTAATTAGTCGAGGTGCAATAAGTATCCAAACTGAAAATCTTCACTCATCCATTAGATCTATCTCACAATCAGCCAACTTCAACATGTCGAAGTCCTCAGTTCACTGAACACTGAAGTCTCAAAGGTAGCATCCTTACAAAGTTAGCGGCTTACAAGAACTATGGTCAGATGACACAGACAGAAGAATACAGTTTTGCAAGGAAATTAGAAATTTAGTTGAAAGACGACCAAATTTAAAAAATCACATAATTTTCATTAACGAAGCAACTTTTTCCTTAAAAGGAAGCTTGAACAGGCAAAATACTAGGTTTTGAAGCCCAGAAAATCTGCACTGGATGAAACAAAAACATACAACGGCCGGAAAAAGTGAAAGTTTGGGCTGGAATAGTAGGAAATCGCGTACTGGGACCTTATTTCTTTGAGAGCAATTTGAAAGGCGACATTATTTGGATTTTTTGCGTTTTCAGCTGATTCAAGCCCTGGAATTAATTTTTCCTAATCCTAATGAGCACGATATGCCTGCTGGTTATGTCTGGTTCCAACAAGATGGTGCTCCTCCACATTTTCGCCTCGATGTAATAAATTACCTTAATGAAGTTTTCCGAAATCGATGGATAGGCAGAAAAGGGCCACTTGATGAGGTTATTTAAAAACAAAGTGAAACAGACCAGACACTATCGAATGATTGAAAAATCGTTTCAGAGAGGAAGTTCGAAACGTAACACCAAATGTTATTCAAAATGTAATTGATAACATTGAACACCGAATTGGGCATTGTGCAATGGTTAATGGGGGCCATTTTGAACATTTAATGTAAGAAAATAACTATGACAAAAAAGTAGGTATAACCTTATATCGCCGAATTCATCTTTAGAAGGGCTGTATCTATAGGTACTTACTATAAAATATAGAACGTTATATTCAAAACAAATGTTGATAATGTTATAGGTCTGTCAAACATGGGTCAAAAAAATAGAAAATATTGCAAAAAAGTGACGATTACTATTTACTAATTGACCTATTTCAGCGATATTTTTAAATTTCAACTGGAAAAACAATATGAATTTTGTTCCGTCATTTTGATAGAATAGTGTATATGGTCACATAAACTTAACAACCTTGTATAAAATTAAGGGAATTACTTGACCGAATCACGGCCGAAGCTATAACCTTTTAATTTAATTAAACTACAGATAAAAATAAACGAAGAAAAATAGGACCGTGGCGTTCGGTGATATAGGGCTCGGGTTTTATAAAAATGACCTATTATTGTTGTCAGATATAGACAAATCTCGTTGCCGTGATTCGAATTCCGTAATTATACGAGTGAAGAGTTCCCGCCGAGTTGTTATATTATTAAAATCATCTATATTCATTCCATAGTAATTAGAATAATGGCTTGATGTTTTTGAAATATGATAGAATGTCGTGCGCCTTCCGAATGAGGCGGGACTTTGATTTATGGATAATATTGATCAACCCAAACTAATACGAGATGCCTCAAATCAGTATCGAATATAATTGTAAATAAACCTTCAGCGAATTAATTCTCGGAAAACAGATATGCAAATGTTTTTCAGGTTGGGTACTCTAATATTGTAATTCATTGTAATAATGGTTTTCGTTATGTTAATAGTCGAGGAAAAAATAAAGCACTGAACCTCCGAAATTTTTCGATCAAGCCGTATCAAGATGCGGTTTTTTGCATTCGGTTTCTAAAATTATGTGAAAAAAATTGTATCAACTTTGTATTATGTTTTTCGGCCAAATTGCATTTGTGCAGTGCAAAATGCATCCGGAAAAATGCATTATTTAAAGTCACTTAGAAAAAATTCATAACTCGTTTAATAATGCCTGTAAAGGACTCAAATCAGAGTCCTGGGGGTTTTCGAGGTCGCTGATCCCGAATATGACCTTCAAATTGGTCCATCGCCGACCTGGAGCTTAGGATTGATGATGAACGTCATCTACGAAGCTTATAACCTAATCAGTTGGTTCTTAAGTGTGTCAATTGCTCTTAACACACTGCGCGGCAGCTAATTTTTGTCGGGAAGCAAGGCAGTGGGTGAGAAGTATATTTCCTGATTACAGAAACGTACAAATAAGCTAGGCCTGGGCGCCAGCCGAAACAAATCGACAGAAGGGAAGAGGACTTACACAAAATTTTGATCTTAAAATGCAAACTTTAATGTGGGCTAAAATGTATAAAATACTATGACTCAGATTAATCAGGTAATGATTTTATGAAAATGATTAATTAAATAAGTACTTAAAATTACTTAAATACTACTAGTATGCTACACAATAGATGAACATTATTTAACGTATTTAATTATTAACAAATGAGTGGGTATTATTTAGGTATCAATTACACAGTAGAGAAATAATCTTCGTGCAGGTGTTATATGCCAAGTAAGTATTTATCTGACATTAGTGTATATGCAACTCAAAATGAGCATAAAAAATAAATGAATATATTAAACCCCCAGATAACAGCTGTTATTCGGTTTACAAAATATACTATTTATCTGTTATACGTAGTATAATTTTATAATATTGTAAAAATTGTTCATATATTTGTTCTCTAATAAATATTTGTGAGAAATAGATTGTTAAAAAATTGTAGAACTTGCAGCAGAGAAAATCAAAAGTTTCAAGCCAAAATGGTCGACGATAACAGTTCTCCACTACTTCTTTGGGGTTTGCACAAGACAGTAAAATGTTATAACGAATGGAGATGTACTCACAGCCTCAGGATCACGTAATCAAGACAGCTCACCAAGTGCCTTCAGCTTACGTAAAATACGGCTACATGGCTACTCTTTCTAAGGTATTGGGTCAGGTAAGTATAGGACAGGCACAAGACTCCGCTATCCACGTGACATAATTTTATTCTTTAGTTTATCAGACTCATTTATTGCTCAACATTAACAGAAACAACAATAGCATTAGCTACAGTATCAGGGAGGAATTTCGAGAAACGTCTATGTACAACGTTGGATAGAAACTCTGATTAACAGTTTCGTACGTATATCTTAGACCTACAAAAACCAAATCGTCTAAGCAAAATGTGCCAAATACAATCACGGGTAACAAATAATTATCAAATTATGCATTTTGCAAATAATGAAACACTCACCCTAGTTTTTCTGAGGCCTTAACACTACACAAGCTAATATGTGTAATATACGACGAAATTCCCGCACGCTAATCCTATCTGTCTCTCGCATACGCTCGCCGAACTCGCGCAAAAAGCCTTAACATTTTTTTGTATTCTATCCAGCCAACATTCTACATGCCTTCCATTTTTAACAATAATATTTTTAAATAAATAACAATCAGGTACTCTGCATTACTAAAATTACGCACAAAGAACAAAAAGCCGATTACTGTTTTAATTATTTAACGTAATATTGGTTTACTATCACTAGATATCTCATCTTTGCCTTTTTCAGGAATTTAAGGAGTTTAAGGGAGATTACGGAAATATAGGAAGCCATAAATATTTGCCCATATTTCATGATGTATGTTTATTTTTCTGTATCTAAAAATTTTTCAACTAAATAAAATCTATTTAAATATACAACCAGTGTTACTGCCTTTAATTCTCAAAGTGTTAAGAGTCGCATATACAGTGGTGACCATATTTACTTAATTTATTAATTTTCTTGTGCTTCTATCGCTAGCTGGTAATTGAACGTTAGAAGCTTCTTCTGAATTTCACTCTTAAATGCAACGAGACTTGACAGCCGGGGGTTTTTCGGGTCGCTGATTAATCTGGCGTCGGCGAGCACCCTCCAGACACCTGGTGTACTGGAACCTGGACATGGACGTCATCACCGGGAGTTTTCCTGTAAAATTCGCGTAAACGATCCGAAAATCGCATCAAGGGGTTTTTCGGGGCGCTCTTCTCGAATCTGGCGTCGGCGACCACCCCCCGAACACCTGGTGCATCGGAACCTGGACCTTGAAATCTACGTCATCGCCAAAAAAATCAATTAACAGTGTATTTTCAATATATTTTTTGAGACTGCCGTTAATACTGCAATAACTTGTTTACAATTGTTTATCTTATTTAAAGTATGCAATATGAAAATAGAGGGAATAAATTGAATGAATGCCACAATGTATGCAAGTGTTCCGGCGCACCACATTAGGAATCAACGACCCGAAAAACCTCCGGGTGTCTAGTCTCGTTGCATTTAAGAGTGAAATTCAGGAGAAGCCTCGGAGATGACGTTATCATCATCAGTCCTGAGCTCCAGGTCGGCGATGGACCAATTTGAAGGTCATATTCGGGATCAGCGACCTCGAAAACCTCTAGGACCCTGGTTTGAGTCCATTCCAGGCATTATTAACCGAGTTATGAATTTTTTCTAAGTGACTTTAAAAAATGCATTGTTCCGGACGCATTTTGCACTGCACAAATGCAATTTAGCCGAAAAACATAATACAAAGTTGCTACATTTTTTCCACATAATATTAGAAAGCGAATGCAAAAAACCCCATCTTGATACGACTTGATCGAAAAATTTCGGAGCTTTCGACTCTTTTTGTGCTTTATTTCCTCGACTGTAAATATACTTTAGTTTATAGTTGACATTATCACAAAACTCTTGGAAATTTCTAATTTATTCTTAATATTACCGATATTACTATATTTCTTTACTCATTAGTTATTACTGTTTTTTCTCAAGTGTATAATCATGTGTATTTTCTTTAAATGGGATATTTTTGTGTACCTAATAAAAAAACTACAGACAAGCGCACTTGTTCGTGATAATAAAAGCAGCTGTACGAAGTTAATGATCTACATTTCCACGGCATATTCAAGGCACATCTTTAGTGCCATATAATCTTTCATAATTTTATGTGCATTATTTTTTATATAACTTATCCGTAAACATTACATAACCCCTACCTCGAGCATTTAATGTTAACCCACTTTTATGTTATAATACATTTTTATCCTTATATGTTTACTTGCGAACATCACGCTTGCGTCCCATTATTTATTAAAATATAGTGATGCGAAAATAAAATCATTTATGGCCCTTGATAATACACCTAAAAAGGCAATTTTTATTTTCCAAACCGCAAATTTGCCAACTGTAATGAGAAAATATTATATTTTATCCACCAATTATGCAAATCGTCAACAGAATCATATGTTGCGGCTGTAGCTGATGCATCGAAAATTATACCAGTCTGAGAAATTGTCCCGGAATTAGAGTGGTTTGCCCAAAAGCAGCCTCTTAGCTATATTATTGGCAACTTTATTATAATAAATTAATACAGAAGGGACAAGGTAAATTATCGGAAAGAGTCGTCCCACTCCCTTCTTTTGCCGTTGGAAGAGGTAAAATTCATATCATTCTGCTTAGAATTAACTACTTTTTCACAGAAAGGCATAAAGGCTATTATATAAAATATAATTGTCTTAATCAGATCAGTTTTTATTTGTAATCTGGTTAATTCATAATTTTTATCAAGAATAAATAATCAAATTTCTAGAAATTGAAGTCTGTAAACTATAGGTTGAAAACTTGTCAAAAAATAATACAAAAAATTTTTCAGTGCTAAGATGTCACGTTTAAATTTTTTTATTTCTGTAGTTTTCAGGAAGGAACACTACACGCTATAATTTTATGCATAGTCTGTATTATAAATGTGATCTAACAATAAATAATATCTACTATACAGGGTGTGGCGTGTATAATCTATAAAAATTAAACTACAGCTTCTTGATGATATTTGTAATAGAAAAGTCTTATACGTCTTATTCGCGTTTTTGTTTGCAAATTAAAGTTCATTTATTCAACGAAAATAAAAGCCGACCCTGTGTTATTTATAAAAAAAAACTTTGGAAATGTTTTTATGCGACCCGAGATGCAACCTTATAATTTAAGTCGGTATAATCTAATACTAGGTAATACTAAAAGAAGGTTAGGTTACATTGTCAAAAAATTTGTGTAGTCAACTGATTTTGTATTTGTGTTAATTATTAAATATTAAGGCATCGTCCATCGACCAGTCAGTGTTAAAAATTGAAAGATTCCAGACAAGAGTTTTTATTTTGTAATTCCACGATAGTGACAGTGTAATTTTTATAAAGAAGTAAAAAATCAGAATAGCGTGCCGATTACATTAAAATGGATTTTCTTATTTCTTACTTTGCTTAATTTTTTAGTTTGTGCACAAACTAGTTTTACAATGAACCGAGAACAATGCATGTACTATTGAACGTGTCGATTTGGTGTTAGTGTATGGTGCAGTCGGAGAAAATGTGCTCGCGGCGACTAGGTTGTACAGGGAACGATGGCCACAACGTCACCCCCCATGTGCAAATACAATCCTGCAGTGCGTTCAGCGGCTGCGAGATACGGGAAGTGTTATTCCTCGAGGAGAAGGACGTGGTCATCAAGTAAATCTTAATGTTGAATATATTGGAAAATCTTGACGAAGACCCCACAATTAGTACTCGACGACTCGCACAGCAAGTAGGAACCGCATCTCGTACTGTACATCGCATCTTAAGGCGCCAGCTGTTGCACCCCTATCATCTGCAACCAGTTGAACAGATTTTACCCCCGGATTGTGATCAACGAATGCGTTTTTGCAGTTGGTTTTTTTCTTGCTTATGTTTGTGTAACAGATGAGGCGACATTTACTCGTGTTGTTTAAATTTAAATTAGTAATTACTATTAATTAAGAAAACATCAGTTTTTTTTAAATATCTACTTTTCTTAGTTTGTATTTTTACATTGAAAAGTTCTATTTTTCAACGACGATTTGTTTATGCGGCTGGTCTACAGCACGTAACTCATCGTACAGCACACGGACAGGACCGTTCCAGAGAAAATATTTTGGTCCATAATTGAACTTTAATTTACGAAAAAAAATATATATATATTGTTAGGAAGCTGTAGTTTAATTTTTATAGATTATACATGCCAGACCTTGTATATACTGAAAGAAATGCGCTTTATTTCTTTATTAGAATCCTAAGTGCCATTATAAGAACATTGTATACTATATGTGACAAATAAACAGGTGAATGTAGGATATAAAACGTTTATTATCAACACAGTTGTATAGTGACTATAAACTACACTTTATTAAATTATTGTATAACTAGTATACCGTTGTATACCCTGTATACAACATTCATATATTAAAAATTATGACAAATCGCTTCCAAAATGGTCCAGCTTATCTTCTTAGTAGCGATGCATCCATGTCTTGTATTATATTACATTACATGGGAATTTGCACTATAATTCTTCCGTCGTAATAATGAAGCATTTCCTGAAAAGTTGACTTTCTTTTCTAATTTCCTCTGGTTGTTTGACTTTGCCCGTGCTCTTCTTTGTCACCGTTAGGCTTCTGTTTCTCCATCTTATGGAATGCTTAATATCTGCAAGATTTAGGCAAGATTTATGTATATGAAAAAATAAAAAGGATTGTAAACAATAAAATAGTTTGATACCATAAAACATGTGTCTACTCTCATCCAACTAGAAGAAGCGTAATAGTTGATGCACAGCGGACTGTCGAAAATTTTACGATCGTAACTGGTTATACACCGAGAGGTAACTTGGATTAAAAACGCAACTTGCTTAAATGTAAGACTGCTCTCAAAATATCTGATTAGTTTAATAGAAATTGTTTTCTCAGTGTACGTGGTACAAATAATAGTTTCGGATCGTACCAAGTTTTATTTTAGGCGTAACACACCTAGAACAATTTCCAGTTAATGGAAACATGTAATTTTCATATCGCCGGCGCGACCAAGGAGTGTAACAGGGAAATCCTTTAATATTAAATAGAAAATCTAATAGTATCTTGACAATGGGTGTATAGAATTGTCCATGTCCAACAAGACCCCATTTAATAAATCTAATTCTGACATGCACACAACGCATATATTATTTATCAATGCTGGAGCCGGACAATTGGAGTTGACAAACACCGATATGGCCATTATTTGAATATAACATCATGATCCACCTATCGGCTGCATTATTAATTAATACAAAATACACAACATACATGTTTGTGCCGCATAATTGCAACTAAATTTGTGGCACTTTCATAAATTAACTGATATTGATATTGGCTTATATTTTGTTTAAATTTGTGAACATAAATTCACTTTATAGGTCTGTTGTATATTCTTTGTATTGTTAATGGCTTATGGAACTAATCGCGATTATTAATGACACTCCAAGTTTTGTTTTACAATTAAATTAAACCCGTAATATATAGAATACAAAGCCGGCGATGGAAGGCATTAATTATTATCGATCATTTATTAAACGTAAGAGCCGCGTTCTTTTTTTTAGGGTACAGCTAATTGAAAAGCCGTCTCCATTTGTTCTTCTTTTAACTACTCGTGCTTACTAATAAAAAATCGCTATTCTATGTGCTGTGATGGAAATGTACCTACAACACATAAGTAATCAAAATCCGTAATTGCTTCCAATAATAATCTACAATCTTAACGCTTATATGTATACAAAAGTAAATTCACACTTATTGATATACAGGCTGTTAAAAAAAGAGTGTAAAATATTTAAGGAGGTAATAGTATGAACCAAAATAAGCAGAAAAGTCTCAATAAACATGGGTCCGCAAAGTAACGGTTGCGGAGATATGGAATGTTTTATGTTTTTTAGCCCCTTTTTTTATTTTGCAAAAACATTGTGTATTTTCTTATAATAGTTGGTTGATGTTTAATGAAATAAACAGTACGTATTTGACAGTTGTTCTCAGTGCACAAGTTTTCTTTCGCTATGGCTGGTTACTCTAACGCAGAATTAACAGACATGCATTTCATGTATGGTCGTGCTAATGGGAACGCCACCGAAGCGCGACGTCTTTATGTTGACGCTTATCCAAGTCGCCAGATTCCTTCACAACGCATGTTTGGAAGAATTCACCAAAGATTGCGTGATACCGGTTCCTTGAGCAAACAGTGCCATTTATCCGTAAGACCAAGGTCGGTATCCACTCCTAGAGCAGAAGAAGAAATTCTAGCACTGGTAGAGGAGAATCCAGGTACGAGTGTTCGTAGAATATCAGCCGAGGTAGGAATTAGTGGTCCTCTTGTTTGGAGAATCCTTCACGAGCAACTGCTTTATCCATACCATGTGCAACGAGTACAGGCCTTAAATCCAATAAATGATCATCAAGCACGTTTGGTTTTTTGCCGCTGGTTTCTACGTCATGATGCTGAAGACCCTCGTTTTCTTGCAAACATTCTTTTTACTGATGAGGCCGGGTTCACAAGAAATGGAGTGTTTAATTTTCACAGTACGCATATTTGGGCCGACGAAAATCCTCATGCTCTAATAGAATCTGGACATCAGGGACGTTTTTCATTAAACATTTGAATGGGTATTGTAGGTGACAGGTTTCTAGGTCCTGTTGTTTTACCAAACCGATTAACAGGCGCTGCTTACCTCAACTTTCTGCAGAACGCACTGTATGAGGTTTTTGGAAGACATTCCTTTGAATCAGAGGCAACAGATGTGGTTCCAGCATGATGGTGCTCCAGCTCATTTTTCCATGGCCGTTAGAGAGCATTTACACCAAACTTTTACACATAGATGTGTAGGAAGGGCCGGACCTGTTTTATGGTCTCCAAGATCGCCTGATCTGAACCCTCTAGATTTCTTGTTTGGGGATATTTGAAGACATTAGTGTATGGTACTCCTGTAAATAGCCTGGAAGAGCTGCAGCTATGGATTAATCAAGTGTCAAGAAATCCAAACCAAGGAGGGTGTTTTCGAACGAGTTCGAATATTGTTGAGACGAAGATGTCGTGCCTGCTTGAAAATGGACGGAGGGCACTTTGAACATCTTCTGTAACTTTTTTTTTTTTTTTGTTAAAAGCATCCTTTGTCGGTATATTCCTAATAAAATAAAATGTTTGAAAAACGAATAGTGGTCCATATCTCCGCAACCGTTCCTTTGCGGACCCATGTTTATTAAGACTTTCCTGCTTATTTTGGTCCATACTATTACCTCCTGAAATATTTTACACTCCTTTTTTAACACCCTGTATTTACGTCGAAGATAGTATAAATACATAAAAGTACAATGTAAAAAGTAACAATACGTTTAAAAAAATACACACTCGAATGTGTAATTCTAGACAACTTACTATGTATTTTCAATTCATTTATATTTTTTTGTTATAAAAATCAATGCAAATATGGAAATTTTCTCATTTTTTGTCAATGAATAGCAAAATAGCAGTGATGCTGGTGCTATATAGAGCTTTTAATTCCCAAGTTTTTATATGAAATAAGGAGAAATAAAAAAGCATTTTTTTTGGAAGGTTGGTCAAAGAAATGTCTTGAAATTAATGTACATTTCCACGGACGTAGTGTTCAGATATTTGTTGTGTTACACTGTCCATTTTTTTACTACATTAATCAAACAATCAAATCATTTTTTCTCCGGCATAGTTTATATAACTATACAAATATGTATTACCCAATCGTTTATAATAGGAATTTTTTGTTGTTTCAGTCACTGTCATGTGTTTTTATTCTTAATAGACCGATCCACTCAGTAAATAAATAAAGAGATAGTATTGGTTCAATACTTTGGATATTACTTGGAGTTAAATAAAGTGGGAATTTATGTAACAATGTGGAGTCAGAATATATTACTTTATTAAAAGAATTTCGAACTTTTACCCAATTTTCTAATAATATCATAACTTTACGTCCATCGCATCGACGAGCTCTTTAATCTTCCATGATTTATAATCAGTGAAAAGGGATTTAATATTTTATTTTATTTTGTAAGATTACGCTGCTGGAAAAATACCTGTACCTTGGAATAAAATGTTAGTTACGTTTTATTCTAAGGTTTTATTTCCATAAAAGGAATTTCATAAATTAAAATAAATCTATTAATTTAGGTATTTGAAATTGCATTAATAGTACTTAAATATATTGGATACTAGAAGTGTGAAAAAAGTATACATTTCTCATTTTATTATTCCATAAAGATATTTCAGTGTGACTCTAACGTTATACGAGGGTGGTCTGAAAAGTTTCCGACCTAACAATGATACAAGACATTTTTTCAGAAAATTTTATTTTTTATTTTTCAACATAGTCTCCTTGTAACTCTACACACTTCTTCCAGCGATGCTCCCATCTCTGTAACCCGTCCAAATAGTACTCAGCGTTTTTCTCTGCAAAATAATTGTTCAAATGAAGAGGCATTTGACGAAAATCTCTGTCCTCCGAGCGCAGTTTTTAGATGAGGGAACAAAGAGAAGTCGCTTGGGGCTAGATCTGGTGAGTAAGGCGGATGGTCAAGCAGTTCAAACCGTAATTCGTGGATTTTCGCCATGGCAACCGCTGAGGTGTGAGACGGTGCGTTGTTTTGGTGAAACAGGATTTTCTTTTTCTGCAAATGTGGCCGTTTTTCCGCAAGTTCTGCCTTCAGTTTATCAACTAATGATGCGTAGTATGCTCCTGTAATGGTTTTTCCTTTTTGAAGATAATTGATTAAAATAACTCCATGACTATCCCAAAAAACAGTCGCCATCACTTTCCCAGCCGAAAAAACAGTTTTCGCTTTTTTTGGAGCCGGTTCCCCCTTTGAAGTCCACTGTTTGGACTGTATTTTTGTTTCGGGCGTATAATGGTGTATCCAAGTTTTATCTACAGTAATTAATCGGCGCCAAAACTCGGATTGCGCCTAAACTGCGCCAACAGAGCGTTGGAAATGTTCATTCGAACACGATTTTGGTCTAATGTGAGCAAACGCGGCACCCAACGCGCGGACAGCTTTCTCATGTTTAAATGTTGATTTAATATGTGACAAACACGTTCTTTTGACATGTTCATAACCTCTGCTATCTCTCTCACTTTAATTCGGCGGTCATCTAGCACCATTTGGTGAACTTTGGCGATGTTTTCGTCGGTAGTTGCAGTTTTTGGACGTCCCGAACGTTCATCGTCTCCCAAGTTTTTATGGCCATGTTTAAATTCAGTTGCCCAAAATTTCACTGTGGTAAATGATGGTGCAGAGTCCCCATACACAGAATCCAACTCATCTTTGATTTGCGTAGGCTTACTGCCTTTCAAAAACAAATATTTAATGACAGCTCGATACTCGATTTTGTCCATTTTCATAAAAACACTCACATCAATTCAAACGACTGTTACATTACAACTGCGCGTCCAAAATGGCTGAAACTTTGGTGAGTAACTGTCAACAGATGAACAACGAAATTTACTAGCTTTTATTTACGAGTGCTGCCATCTTCATGTTGAGGTCGGAAACTTTTCAGACCACCCTCGTATTTATATTTTCCACGACAGAAAAATATTTCCTTTTATTTAAAATCTCTTAACAATAATAAATTACTGTATCGACGTAACATTAAATCAATTTAGATATTTTTAACTAACGAATAGAATATGTTGTAATACTATTTTTAATAATTTCGACAGTTGACCTCATAGTGATGATTATATGGGAATATAGATGATTATGTGTTTTTCCACCTCATGACTTGAAGTCGAAATTATACATTTGAATTATATAAAATGTGAAAAAATGTTTCACGAATTATCGAATTAAATTTTTCCTTAACGTATTGTTATTGTGTTTGAACTTGCCAATGTATTTTCTTTATATTCTTTATATTTTTACTTTATTTTAAAGGAATTAAGCTAATTCAAACAAATTCAAACAACTTTTCATAGAAATCTTATCAAATGAGCACACAACATTCATCATTAATTTGTAATATTTTTCGGGAGAATATCTTTTTCACATACCTAAATATTTTTTTAAAACAATACTTATGTGTAGGCAAAATAACATTAAATAAGGAGATTTATTAATGCAGTAAATGACATATATTTTCTAGAGTAAAATATAAATTTCTAAATTTCTGAAGATAAAATAAATAATACAGAATATTATTTAAACCAACTAATTAAACATATTTCTAGTAATAGTACAATGGAAAGTTTAAATTAAAAATTAAAAGTATACAGTATGTCAGCGGTAAGGGTGAATAAGAGGAAAACTTTTTTAATTCAAATAGAAGGTTGTGAATAAAATGACATTTTATTCTTCACTTGTGCCGGTAAAAACCCCCAACAGTAATTAATTATCGGATAAAAATGCTAACTTTACAGCAAAAACTGTATCTAATATAGTGCTACAGTAAGAGTGATAACCGTTATCGCCAAGTAATTCAAGATTTCAATGAAAAATACTTAGGTGTACATGTGGCGCAGTTGTCTTTACATAAAGTAGTTCAAAAAATTTTTGAGGACCGGGTCACTGGCGAATACACGTAGACAAAAGTAAAACTATGATGATGAAGATGTCGCTACTGTACTAGTTCTGCAGTCAGTGAACCATGTCACTGAGGAGACCCTCGGAATACTTAGGAATTGTCAAAAACACTCATATACAAAAAATTTTGAAACAAAATAAAATTCTGGCATATAAACCAATTCACAACCACACTTTAGAGGAAGGCGATGAAGCGAAACGTCTCGATTTTTGTCTGTGGATGTTTCGGACGAATCCACTTTTTCTACAAATTGCTTCACAACATTTGCGATATTGGATTACCGAGAATCCTATTTTAGGATACCATCAAGGCGGCAATATTTCAAAAAGTAAATGTTTGGTGTACGGTATCCTTATATGGAAAAATAGGACCATACTTCTTTGAAGACACACGCATTGGAAACAGCTACCTGAATATGCTCCAAACTTTTTTTACAAATGAATTGGGCAATTTACCACTGTCCCTTATGCATTCAAAACTTTTTTTTGGTTGTTCTGAGTCATCCTGTATAATTAATACAAGAATACGTATACATGATATACTAAAATTGTTAAATAAAAGAAATATCTCCTATTTTTGTTGTTCTAACATCACCCTTTGATATGTTTAAAATGTATCTACAATTTTATGTTGTTTGCAATTTCTCAGGTGATATGCTTCTACAAATCGACAAATGCCAGACTTTTCTAAGCGAAAAAGAAGTATTTTACTTTTCATTATTTCATTAAAATTGCGTTAGCGTTCGTTTCTATGTTAAACGAACCTTTTTAATATAATAACGTAGGTAAAAGAGCAGCAGTTTTAACGAACTGTATGTGAGACTTGCAAAGAATTGTTTTTCTCGTTGATTTCACAAATATTCTTTACAAATCATTCGGGCATAAATTAGACATGTTTTTCAATGAGTACGCACAACAAATGGTCGAAGAAGGCAGAGAAAATTTAATTATATTTTTCCATTTCATTCGCGTCGTATATTGTATGCTACAAAAGAATTTAAACTCAGTAAAGCTCACACAAATACAATTAAGCGCTTATGCATAATTCTTTCGATTTTATTATACGCAGACATAAAAATCTATAAAATATTACCGAATAACGACCGAGCCTAACAAAAAATTACGGAGTTTAATATTAAATAATTAATTTTAATACAGTGCGCAGGGGGTTATAAATTTGTAAGCGCCGTAAATATTTAATGTTGCAAGGCATTGCCGAGACTCCGGCCCAGGAATTTCACGATCCCTTCATAAGTAATAACACTTCGCATGCAATAATCATTTAGTTGCGAAGCAATTTGCACGCTCTACGTAAACAGCTTTATAACAACAAACACATGTTATATGCATGCCTACACTTATTACTTTTAGTCAAATTAATTATTTTATGTATACCTCTGAGGTTATTATCCACTGAATGTTAGATACATTGTATTTAAGAGCGGAGTTGTGCGCGAAAAAACTACCTTTTAATGTCGCCACTTCCACCACTGGACGGGAGCGATGGGTTTTTGTCGAGGGGCGATCCGCTAAGGAAAAAACTTACGAAGATTACAAAATTTCTGAAATCTCTTGTAATGTATCTGCAGATTTCAATATCGATTAAAAAAAAATTACAAATTTCATATAAATAATCAAGATTACAATATCTTTCAACCGATTACAAAACATTTCAGGAGATTTCAGAGTTATTTTAGTAGATTTCAATGATTATTTAAGATTTCAATAGGATTATTCGAAATTAAAAGAAGATTTCAAAATTTCTTAATAATATTTCAAGGAATACGGGAAGATTACAATAAGTTTTGAATGTCCATTTGAACAAAAATAATTGAATTAACTTCAACTGTCATTCATTTCATTCATTAACAGTAGTGCTTTGATTAAGAATTTCCAGTATCATTTTTACGCAAAAATTGTAACATTCTGATTAAGTTTTTGTTCGAATGAACGTTAAAAACTTTTTGTCATGACAAAAATGATAACGCCATTTTGAAAGTAGGTAAGTATATATTTTTATTGAAAGATAAAAATATAATAATCCAATAAACTAATAAAAAATAAAAAAATAGAAGTAACATAAAATAAACATTTTCCCAAAAAATAAATAATAAGAAATATTTTAAGCTTTTATTAACACTTGTATTTAATACTTTACCTGTATAGAGTGTATTTAAAAAAGACGCGGCAATATTTAAGGGGACGATTGCCCAGATCATTTTATAAAAAAAGTTCCTATAAACATACGTCCGCAAACGCTTCGTTACCGATCTACAGAATGTAAAAAACGGTAAAAATTAAATTTCTCCAAAACCTCTTGATATTATAATGAAATTTTAGGCCTGTCAATAGCTATGGCAGACGCGTACTTTGCAATACAAAACGATTTTTTAGTCTTACCAGTGACTAGCTATTTTTAATGAAAAAAATAGGACCCCGCTGGTTTTTCTAAAAATATAATTTTTTAATTCCTTGTTCAATTATGAAGAAGAAAGCTTTCCTCAGATTATACGCACCGTACGTCACACCGTTATTGAGTAAAAAAATAAAAAACATTTTATTGCGCACCTAAACCCAATGTTGTTTTAATTGAGAAATTTAAATTATTGAACAAAGAAATTCAAATTATCAAATTTGATTGATTTTTGAAATGTGGTACATACTGTTGTTTGTAGTAGGTAATAATAAGGGGCTGCGTTTTAGAGAAATTTAATTTTTACTGTTTTTTAATGAAATTTCACATTCTGTAGATCGGTAACGAAGCGTTTGCGGACCTATGTTTATAGGACTTTTTTTATAAACTGACCTGAGCAATCACTCCCTTAAATATTGCCGCGTCTTTTTTAAACACACTGTATACAAGTAAAGTATTAAATGCAAGTATTAATAAAAGCTTAATATATTTTTTATTTATTAGTTTTTGGGAAAATACTTACCTACTTTCAAAATAGCATTATCATTTTTGTCATGACAAAATGTTTTTAACGTTCATTCGAACAAAAAACTTAATCAGAATGTTACAATTTTTGCCCAAAAAATGCCTGATACTGGAAATTCTTAATCAAAGTACTACTGTTAATGAATGAAATGAATGACATTTGAAGTTAATTCAATTATTTTTGTTCAAATGGACATTCAAAACTTATTGTAATCTTCCCGTATTCCTTGAAACCTTATTAAGAAATTTTGAAATATTCTTTTAATTTCTAATAATCCTATTGAAATCTTAAGTAATCATTGAAATCTACTAAAATAACTCTGAAATCTCCTGAAATGTGTTGTAATCTTGATTATTTATATGAAATTTGTAATATTTTTTGAATTGATATTGAAATCTGCAGATACATTACAAGAGATTTCAGAAATTTTGTAATCTTCGTCTGTTTTTTCCTTGGCGGATTGCCCTTCGGAACACACCAATCGCACCATATAGGTTTCTGTCGAGGTTTCTGTGGCATTCTTTGGAAAATGAGGTAGGGGGGGGGGCGTTGTACAACGACTACATCGACGAAATTCATTAGCTGATTACATAGATTACAGCGAGGATTACAGATAAGATTACGTAGATTACAGATAGATTACATAGATTACAGATAAGATTGCGTAGATTACATAAAGATTCCAGGGCAAACGTACGAAGATTACATCAGCGGATCGCCCCTCGGTTTTTGTAGTTACTTCTACGACTTTTACAATGCGGTGTAATCAATACAAGCAAGAGAAGACTGATAATAAAGGTTAATTTCAAGAACATTGAACAAAATTACAGACATATAAGTTAAGTTACATACATCTTAATTTAATCAAAATTTTTAAAATTAATCAAAAACCATAGAAAAAAGCTACAGATACCAAAATTTTCAGAAAAATGAGTAGAATCTAAAAATGAAATGATCATTCTACTAGAAACCTGCATAAATTCAATGTTTTGAAACAAAAATATCACAAAAATTCAATTTGAACGAGTTCACTTATTTCCAGTTTAATAAAAGTAACAACACAGCTGTCAGTGGCCAGTCTGTCATATAATTCCAAACAGTCAAATCATAACTTTGTGCCTAAAAAGAACAAGTGAAAATCAAATAAAATCAACAAGTTGTGAAATACTCGTAGTTACTCATGTGAAGATCGAGAAACGTCAAAAAACAATTCATACTGTTTAATGTCAAACAAGTCGAGTATTGAACAAAATACATACGCTCAAAATAACATAAAAAGTAACATAATTAATGTTTAAACACTAAAGACAGGTCAAAAGTGTCAAAATGTGAAAATAATAAAAAACTTGAAAGTGAATTGCAGTGAAAACTTGCTGCAGTCTGTGGTTTCAGTGCATGCAACTTCTGTATCAACAAATCATACAAAATCATAAATCGTTTTAAACAAAAATAAGGGACAAATTTTAGTATTAAATAAAATAAGATAAGGAAACACAGTGTCAATTGTGATATTTTTCTAGAAATTTGTAATATATTTAGATTTGTTAAATATTTAATTAATATTTCATTTATTTCCGGGTCATTGTACAATAAAATGTACATATCTGCCTCTGATCTAAAGCTTCGCATCGATCAATTTATTCGATACGTATTTAGCGGCACCCTAATGCCTACCTTATCGGCTTGGCGTACTGGTAAATAAACAATCCAGGTTTTTTGTTGAGAGACTTTAGCTGTGCATTTCATTGTCGTTTGTGCGTACGTGGGTGAGTTTGACTGTTTGCTTGGTCGAGTGTATGGCACGTATGGCCCGCAATCACGATGCTTCTCGAACTGCAATTCGAATGTTTCTGAAACAAGAGAAATACTACCCCTATAAGGTATGTCTTGTTCAAGAGCTTTTGGAAGACGATTATGATGGGCGATTACAATTTTGTGAGGAAATGATGAGACGGTGTGACGACAATAATGGTTTTCAACTAGACGTACTTTTTCGGATGAAGCTGTTTTATTTAAATGGAGTGGTTAACAGGCACAACTATCGCCTTTGGTCCCAGGAAAATCCACACTGGACATGCGAATCGCATACGCAGCATCCACAAAAAGTTAATGTATGGGCAGGTATCATCAACAACAGAATCTTGGGCCCATTCTTTTTTGAAGAAAATCTTACTGCCGCACGCTACCTGGATTTCCTAACATTTGACTTGATACCTGCTCTAGCTGTGAATTTCCCTCATGAAATTGATCCAGATATACCGAATGAAAGAATTTGGTTCCAACAAGATGACGCTCCCCCACATTTTGGTAGTGATGTTCGAAGATACTTAGATGAAATGTTTCCAAATCGCTAGATTGGTAGACGGGGTACAGTTGAATGGCCGCCAAGATCCCCCGACTTAACACCCCTGGATTATTTTCTTTGGGGATATTTGAAAGAAAGAGTCTACCAGGACAGACCGGATAATATTGAGAATTTAAAGAAGAAGATTAGGGCGGAGATGCATAATTTACCAGCTGAAGTCATTCATAATGTGGACAGCTTTTACTATCGTCTTGGAGAATGCCAAATAGTGAATGGAGGACATTTTCAGCATTTGCGACATTGAGTTTATTTTTGTAAATTATCTAGTTGTTTCAATTTCTAAATGAAAAAAAGCTTACTATTGAAAAAATAAAACTTGTTTATTTGGTATGGCTGGATTCGGTTTTCTATAAGCTTTTCAACGAGCCCCCTCATGCCTTATGTTTCCATTAAAAAAAAAGTGGGGATAGCTGGGGGTTAGGCGGTTGAAGAAAAATGAATTATTATATAACCGAAAGATGGGAAAAAATCAAAATCAGTTAACGTGTTTCGGCGCTTTAAAAAAAATTAACTCATTCAAAAGATATGAATTTTATTCCATATTTCTGGCCATCCCTGTATTTGAAGTGAAGTCAGAAAAATTTCTCGATTTGGCCAAACTTACCTTGCTTTAAAGCTTGATATTAAAAATATATAATTAAATATGTAGTTTAATATTTTTTTGAGAAGTTTTATTTTTTTATATTTAATAAAGTCCTTTATTTTTTATGCATCCTTCGTCTCATGGATACATATCTTTGTTCAAGGTCGTTGAACGATATACGAGTAAATTTTCTTTTATAGAGAGTCTGACTAATATAGCGAAAAACGCATCCCAAAGAACTTTTAAAAAGTTTATGAAGCACGCCTTCGTATTCGAAATTTTAATTGCTGAACTGCATACAGGAGCATATTAAATATGTATAAGTTTTAGTTCAACAATTAGCGAGAGGTCCGAAATACTTGTTAATTAGAATGCGAACAACGTATTAGTGGAATTAAAAAGTGTGTTTAAAAATTCAGCAAAACAAACGTAAATTCCCACAATTTAAGTGGCAGCATAAATAAATTGGCGTTGTAAAAAGTTCGTAGTTGTTTTAAGTTTCGATTGGAGTGCAAATAATTGAAAGATCCATTAGTAATGAACGTCGACATTTTAAACGGGGATTGTTCTAATGTTGACGTCAATTTTCATTCGTTGACTTAGGTTCGGTTCGTGTGTCATCATTATTAAACTTTAATAGTTCACAAAAACAAATGTTCTTGAAACTACTTTTGCCCGAGCTCTCTTTGATGTTTAAACGTCTTGAATTTTGTAAAATTGGGGTTTCTTTTATTTATCAAAGACATGTGTGCCTCTTCTTTTATTCAAAATCTAATTTTCTTGGGAATGCTTCTAAATAAATTACGTTTAGTTTTGCATTATTTTTACGGTGTACCTTAGTTTTAATTTCCAGTATAGAACGACCCTTATTCACAAAGCTTATAGGTATAAATTATTTATTTTTCGAATCAGTAGTCTCTTTATCGGTCACATAAAATATATTTAATGAATATGTTGCTGTTGCTGAAAGTTATAATCATATGCAACTGTAAATAGAGATATAGCTGCGTTTGTAAGAAATATCGGAATATACAACGTGTTGTTTTAGAAATAATCGGCCAAAAAAGAGGAAATACGGTAGAAACTAATTTAAAACTATAACAAAATTTAAGTTATCGTATTTATGCCATACCACACGTTCCTCGTGGTCATATTGTAAGCAGTTTACATATTGTTATGATATTCTAAGTTGAAACGTTAAATCAATAAATAGCATAACGTATTGTTGAAAATTCAGACATATTCTGACTAGAAAAGTAGAGAAAAACTGACAACAGGGATGTGAAATACTAGACATGAGAAAATGAAGGATAAAATTTATATATAGAATAAGTTTGTTTAATAAACAGGCAAAATCGTTAGATAAACACATCAATCTGTCAAAATAAAGTAGATAATATAAAATTTTGAATTAAATAGGCTATAAAAGGCAACAATATATAGTAGAAAGTTAGAAAGTACAACAAAGTACAGTTTTGTATCATATAGGAACATTGATTTGAGAAAATTAAAAAAATTTTTGTAATAGATTGACCGAGAGAGGAGTTACACTTCGCGATTTTCAAAATGTCAAAACGTTGATTCAACATTGTGTGAAATTTGTTGTGTAAAAAGTATTTATAAGATGTAAAATGATTTGTGTTGTGTTAAGAAGACCTTCTAGTCATATAAAATTGTATTCAAATCCCGATTTACGTTCCAAGTAGTGTATAAACATTATTAGTTGTCAAAAAACGGTGAACCTGAAAACATTTCAGTTATTAGTTAATTCAAACAGGAAAATCTGTTGAGAATAGTGAAAATAAAGAAATATCAATGTCGTGGAACAGAAATATATAAACATAGAATTAAGCTAAATAGCACAGTTTGGTTAAATTTTGAAAAAAATTAAAATGTTTGAAAATGAACGTTGAAGAAATATACGGATGTTAGTAAATTAATGCGACAAATTTCAGGGGGTGATTGATTCTACATGAGAAAATAATGGCAGTTTGCTTATAAACGTATGTCC
Organism: Anoplophora glabripennis; assembly: GCF_000390285.2. Classification (NCBI taxonomy): domain Eukaryota; kingdom Metazoa; phylum Arthropoda; class Insecta; order Coleoptera; family Cerambycidae; genus Anoplophora; species Anoplophora glabripennis. Next base: position 712,068 of record NW_019416218.1, on the reverse strand, counting down.
GCAAACGATTCGTTTTCCGAGATACGGGGTGTTTTAATTTGTAATATCTCAGTGGCGTACCATTTTTTTCTTTAATAAAATTGAGATTATTACTCGTACGCGCGCCAATGATGAACATAAAATTCTTAATTGCGTGTCAAAAAATGCGCAACAACTACATCTTAAAATCCACCAAATTTCATTTGCACATCTCGACCGGTTTCAGAGCAATAAATTAAATCGTCAGCTTTTAAGAAAAATTTTGACACCCCATATCTGGGAAAACGAATAAATTGCGGACATACGTTTATAAGCAAACTGCCATTATTTTGTCATGTAGAATCACCCCCTGAAATTTGTCGCACTTATTTACACCCTGTATAGGTACTGAAATTTACAGAAAATTATGTAGAATCTGAATATGTAAGTGTCATGCTGTAAAAACATACATAAAGGCATAATTTCCAGTTAAAAAATTTCATAAAACGTCAATTTAATGTATCCATAACAACAGGTTCTTTCGTTTTCAGTTTATAAAAACTAGAACAGGGCTCGTAGTAATCAGTCTTTCATAATTTGCCAAGCTATAAACATCGTTTAGTTACTCCTAAAATAAACAAAAGCAATTCAATATTAAGTAAATAAATGGTGAGCTTAGTTACATTTTTGAAACTGTCAACGACAGAAGTAATCTGCCATCTGTCAAAAGTGTAATTTTCCATCAGTTAAAATTTTTCTCAACTTACCAAATACCTACAGGAAATTTATATAATGGGAATAAATGTTATTTAACCAAAAGTCCAAAGTATAAATTGTCAAATAAAAATTAGAGAGAAAATACAACGGCAGGTGAAGTGAAAACCCTATTTACCATTGGAAAATCAGCACCCCCAAACCAGCGATATTGATTTCAGTTCTTACTGGTTCTAAGGCCACTACGGATTGAACCAGTCCTCCTCTATTGGCAAATAAAAAATTACTGGAACTGCATTGGTATGTCTGTAATTGGCGGCGACCAAATACCTAGACCACGGTAAGTCAAACAATCTAGATAAATTAAGTAGTAACCTCATGGGTTGTGAAAGCTTAAAAACCATGTGTTCAATACAAATACCAATAAAATGAGCCTTAGATTTTTAGATTGGTTACTTTCATTTTGCAACGACATGAATGCAAGTTTGTCGTGCATCCTCAAGGATCCAAGCTGTGGTTAGTTCGTAGGCGGATTTCCTCAGACGGTTGGTATTAGCTAACTAGCAGAAGCACAACGTACTGATATTGTATGCTAAATAATGGGTCACTGAATTCTTAGTTTTGTTCCAGGAACGTCATTATATAAATACGGAGCGTTATGTAAATTATTCCGAGGCATGCATGGATTTTCTTTGCAGATTGTAACTTGTCATCGATAATTAAACGTAATTACGTAAACATCTTTTGTTTTTAGCGCAGAGCTATGTTCGCTGTTATAATTATAATTGTGTTTATTGCGCAAGGCCCAAGATTTTTATTTTTTATTTATTTCTAGCTTTCGTGTTACCCAACAGGTTAGCGATAATAAATACCGCTTTAATATCCCCTGAAATTCGTATTTAATAGCTACGTGAATTTTTAATTAAATTGCGCATTGTAGATAGTAAATAAAAATAGTTTTCTTTTTTTTGTTTGATTCGGCTTTATTAAAAAGTTCGTTTCGTCGGAATACCAGAAAAAATGAATTCGTGTTATTCTCCCATTGTAATTCTAATATTGGTTTTCATGTAACTGCTGTATTTATACTGAAGTAAATGTATACCGCTTACAGATATGTGTGGCACAGCGCTTATTTTAATTAAATCTTATTATTTTATTCATTATACAAATCCGATTTAAAATTTAATTAAACCAGCTCCAACTGAATTTGGTAAATGTCTCATTTATATAATAATTATAATAATAACAATAATAATTCACAGAACGGTATTATGGCTTGTCCGTTGTTCTAATACTTTGTGGAAATTAATTTCATTATATTGATGGAAATTCCACACTTCTAGCAATTAAACGCATAAATGTATCCATTTAGAATAATTAATTGGTGGTGGTAGTAGTATCTGATTATTATTTCAAAAGCAAAAACTGTTCAGGGGTCTGCTGTATACGTATAACGGGTGCTTTCCTTATCAGAACTTTAGACGAATTAGTTTCTAGGCGCAATTAAGCAAAAAGATTGAATAAACGTTGTTGCCGTATACACTGTAAAAAGTTTTACTCAAATTTCACTTAATTTTACTCAATAATGTATCAATTTCTGTCCATACCTGATTGAGTGAAATATTCACTCTATTAGTATGTGTACAACTGAGTGAAATTATTGCAACAGAAATGAGTGTCTGTTGACTCTATTCCGAGTATATAAAACCAATGTAGAGTTGACTTTTTTTCTAATATGATTTAAATTTAACTATTATTGAGTAATTTTTTACACAGATTTAGTTTTTAATTAACTAAATATCGAGTGCAAAAATAAATCGCTCATAAATGATTAATTAGGACACAGAGTGTTGAAATTAATCAGACGCTATACAGCGTGTTCTGCAAATGATGAACTTTCAAATTAGGAGAGATATTGTAAAAATAATGTCTCAAATCTACTTTTTTTTTTTTGATAGTATATATTAACTCTTGAAGTTAAAAGATGAAAGTCGGTATTTTGTAATAATTTTTTTGTAATTTATTAAATTTGTATAATTTTTGGGTAAAAGCCATGTTATTTGAAATTAGGTCGACTAATGTGTGCAATTTACTTAATAAATACTTCCATATTATTAACGTTTGGAGTGGTTTTGCACCACTTTATATTTTATTGAAATTTTAATTTAAATATCATTGTCTTAAACTACTAAACAGTCATGGTGGTTTCAACACAGATTTGTTTCATAAACAGTAACTCAGTTCTCGATTGGTTTACTGATTGGATAAATAAATTGCCATAACCTATATTGTACGTTACAAATACCTAATTATAGATAACAATATAACTATCCGTTTATTTAACCAAATATTAATCGGGACTTAATATATTGTCTTTAATTATTGTAATTATATCACTGCATTTAAATACAATTTTCACTAGAATAACCAGAAAAACCGATATTTGTCCAACTCCAAAGGACACCGTACGCCATACTGCCATCCACCACGCCACTGTCACGAGATAACCTAATGGGACGATAGGAACAGACAAAGACAATGCATCTGGAGATGAAAAAGGATGGGATCACTCACAATCAGTAATGAGGACATTTACTCTGATTTAGGTACAAGTGCACCAAATACGAGTGAACGTGAAAAATTTATTTAAGGAGTACCTATATTTGAGTGAAAGTACTTTGGTTTAAATATAATCACAAATGAGTAAAATGATCAAAATGCCCAATATTGAGTGAAAATGTACTCAATAATTTCACTCAAAGGATTCACTCCGAACCTTTATTGCTTTCACTCACACCGATTTTTTTACAGTGTAGATTATTCAGAGTTATTAGAAGTATAAATTCTACGCCCAAAACGGCACCAATAATAAACACAGTGCTGGTAATTATGTTAAGATCTCTTATCCACCAACCTTATTGGTTAGCGCATGTGGTCCTTCTAGCTGGATTAGACATATTGGCATTGTGATCTAATAAAGGCAGATTAACCGCCTATACAATGTCTGTTCAGGACCACAATAAGATTTTTTTATTTGTGTATAATGGTCGTGATAAATATGGTTAAAAAATTAGTAAAATTGTTGTTTACGAAATTGACTATAGTTTTATCACTTCGTCATAGATAGTTTTAGAATCACTTTACCGTAACGTGTTATTGTGCGACGGGTTTGGCTTTATTAATACTACAATAAAGGGTTTTATATATATCTAATAATTAAGTAGTATAATTTCACATCAAAATGTTGAAGGATATGTATTAATTATGAAAGAATTCTCTAGTTTTTTATCGCGCTTCAAAAAAATTCTTGAAATTAACGTTGGTTAAGCTTTTGTTATTTGATACATTTTTTTCAACATGCTGATGTTTTTATAAAATATTTTCGAACCACCACACACGAAATTAATTTATGACTTGAAATGACTACAACAACAGGATAATCTTTATAATTAGGACTGTCAGAGAAAACCGCAATTCAACGGCGTGCCAAGCGGGTTAACCGAGACATGCGTATGCCGCTGCCTGAAAATGCTTTTCGCGTTCACGTAAGGTAAGTATACTGTTGCGTTGTTATCATGCGGATGTTGCGTAATTAATTCTTATCGGTTGGTGTTTATGGTGGTGTATCGTAGATAATTTAATTTGTTGCTTTTTAATAAATAATGCGTACGCCTATGTCCCTCGGCTCAGCTCTTATTTATAATTCGAATATGAGCCCTCTTGCATAGCTATTGTGCAATGTACTGTAGAAATCGTTAGAAGAAATATTATTTTCCAATTGTTAGGCAGGTATGAGTAAAATATTTTATGGTATATACCCGTATTTTTTATGATACAATTATATCTTACCTACTTTACGTTTTCAATAAAACTGAAGGAACTTAAATCACTATTGTAAGAATCATTTGCAGTTTGAAAAGCTATACATCGCCTCATGATTTTCATTTCATAATTTATATAATTCCAAATTATAATTTTTAAATATATATCTGTTTTATTACAAACAGCTTGTGATTACCGCTCTTCTGAATGGTCTGGTTTATATACCTAATCTGAACATCAAACATTGTTTAAATGTGGTATTTCCTATTTTGTTTTTTAGAAATTGACGGCGTGAAGTTAGAAAACACCCCGTATAACCTAAACATTCGAAATTAAAGTAGCAACCGCTTATTTCTTCAGTTTCAATCCATTGTTCATCCATGTATGAAACGACTACTTGCTAAAACTAGGTGGTTTCAACAAATATTCGTAGTTGGAAATCATTCGCTTCAGTGAAAAATTGTTCATGCGTCGATAAAACTTAGTAAAATTAGTACTGAGAATATAAAAACACTACCTTTAGGTATCTATAAAATAGCCTTGTCTTGTTTCAAAAGTTTATATGTAATGTTAAAATTCCTTGAGATATAGAAATTTTTCTTACCTTAATTTCTTATTCTGCTTAACTTTTTTGTATTTTACTTCCTTCTTTCTTGCCTAGGCGCCAGCTCACATGAGCATATTCGTACTTTAATTCAAAATTTTGTTCACTATGTTTAGAGAAAGCTTTTGTTTGAAAACAAATTAATTTAAGATATTATCAAATTTTAATCTAACATGAGTAGTCTCACCTCAGGGTAAGGTTCTGAGAATATTAGTAAACTAATTTTAAAATATTATACTGATTAATGAATTTAGATATTAAATTTTGAGAAGGCGAAAACAAAAAAAAAATTATATTTGAATATCAATTGACTAGTTATTCTATTTCTTGTAAAACTATGTGAATGACTAACATTTAATTTAATTTTTTTTATTTTACCAACATTATCCAATCTTCGATCAATAAAATTATTTTAAACTCTACCTACGCCACGTCCTACTCTAATTTAATTAAATAACAATATCCAATTATTTGGATTTCAATATTAAATCTAATTCCAGTTTGTTTTCTATTAAGGTTTTATACCTTTCGATCACTGTCTAACACTCTTATTTTTTCTCTTGGTGGCCCTTTCTCTCCTCTAATGCTTTTCTGAAGCGTCTAGCACAACTTCTGCCCTTATCTTGTCATCTGTCAATTCCTTGTTATTTGTCTTCTTCCTAATATTTCTTTATTACTACTCCCTGGTCTATGACTTTAGTTAGGTGTGATCGTACTCGATACTGGTTATTCCTCTATAACATTTAACTTGTTTCGTTATTGGACTTACTTTGACTTCTCTTGGCTTTAATCTTCAATTGATTTAGTTTTTGTGATTATGTTTTCTTCTCTTCCTTTTATATATGGTTTTCTTTACTAACTACACTCGTTTCTTTACGATTATTAAATTATCTTAATTTTTTGACATTCAAATATAATTTCTATCACTTTTGCTGTCATTTCTATTTTATTATTTTTTTCTTAGTTACCTCACTCTTTTCTTTTCATATCCCATTAATTTTGATAAATCACTTTATAATTCTTGTAATCCAAATTTTAATTACCAATCACATTTTGTTAAATTTGGAATAAACTTTATTATATTTCTTTAAATTTTGTTCATAATTCCTTTTTTTACAAAAATTTTAATTGATCATGTACTAATTTTATTTATTTTATATTTCTTTTCTCAATTTCCACCATTTACTGTACTATTGGTTACAATTATTCAACTTATAATTTTTTCTTTAAAATCAATTTTACTAATTTTATTTTCAAAAATTTATCTTTCTCTTTGGCTCAACTCATTCTATTACAATAGATACACTATTACTCACTCACTGGAAGAAAAATATTACGTATAGCAATATGTAAATAGGTAATTTAAACCCTTGCTGACGAGATGTCACGTATAGCCTTTGCTATTAAAGTTTCAGTTTCAGAGAGCTTTATTAGTTCGGCTGACTTTTTTTTTCAGTTTTATCAAGGTATGATCTATTAGAAAATCGATCTTTCCTTTCATCTACGAATTAAAAAATAATAGGAAAAGCTAAAACCTAATCTGTTTTAATGTCAGCGATATTAATGTTGTGTAAGACTTTGGATAAGTATTGAATCAGTTTGTACAGCATACATTTGCTGTTTAATTATGGACGTACATTCCTAAGTAAACAGGACTTTTTAAAAATAAGAACAAATTTTTTTTTGGCAAAACTGATTTATAATAGCCCCCTTCCGACCCAATACAGCGATTTGCACGGCCTAAAATCATGTCGTTTTAGATCTTGGGACGGGTTGTCCTTCAGGATGTCGGTCGGTACAAGCCTTTTAAATGGCTTTTACGTCCACAAAACGCTATCCTTTCATGTGAAAATGCATTTTTCCAAAAGTCATGCAAAAGTCGCACGGTGCCAAATTAGGTGAATACGGGAAGTGATTGACAGTTAAAATTTTTTGGGTTTTGGCTCATCTGGCTCCTTAATAATATTCCAATATTTCCAATAATATTGGAAACAAAGTTGTAAGGAAGTTCTTGTCCTTTTTGGGCTCTTTGATGATGTCCTTCGAATGTTGAATTCTGAGCAATATTTGGTGGTTACTCAACTTTTGGGTGGCCTAAATATTCGGCCGAAATGCGATAAATTAATATTTTTGAGATGCTCAATTCCAATTCCATGAATTTCAATGAAGATTTTGGCTGATCTTTGACGAATTCACAAACAGTTTTGATGGAATCTACGGTGATCACGGATTTCGGTTGGCCAACATGTTACTGATCATTTATGTCCTCAAGACCGTTTTTAAACAGCGTGTACCACACATGAACTCTGCCACGAGATGAACAATCATGGTTCATCAATTTCAATGTTTCGGTAAAAATTTTAAAAACTTAAAACAAAACTTTGTTCGATGCTCATTCTTGTACTGATGACACAAACATACTGTTACTTCAAATGCAATACCTACGCTTCTATTCGTAAAAATGTCATGAAATTTTGACAGTACAGCAGTGAAGGATGTACCTTTCCGACGCGTTGAATTGGTAGATGGCCTCAATAGAAATACATATTTTTACATTGTATAACAATGTGCTTCTTTTCTGTTTCAACTCTTGCGTTTTATTTTGCATGTTGGGAACTTATTTAATTACATACTGAGTAAAAGTATCACACCTGTAATGATAAGGGTGATTTCTATTTTTATTTTATTCTTGTGGTGGAGACGGTGTAGTTATTCACTATTTGTTCGTGTTGTATAAAATGGTGAATGCGCCAATAAAATAAGTTTAATATTTTGATTTATAAGATAGTTAACAAGCCCAGACCAAAAATGTACTTGCCTCACTGTAATTTACGATCACCGACTGGATGTTTTGTAGCATGCAGTAACTCATGAGCCATATCATTAAAGAATTAATCTTGATTTTTGTCAGGGCGAACGTAAAACAGTTATGGATTTGTGTTTCCCGATAATATAAATTTTATCTTATTCCTCAATTGCTTTTTATGCAGAACGGGCACGTAGGTGTGAATAATGCTTTAAGTATTTAAAATAAACTTTATGCAAATGTCGTAAAGGTTGCATTTAAGCTAAATTTATTAGCCTTTAACTATATCGCTACATTATGAACACGTATACTTTATAATTAAATTTCATGTAAAATCTTTTTCGCTCGCACCGGTTTCAATTAGATTTTATCTAAATGAAATAATAAAGAACCGTCAACCCTTTTATATTAAGCGTTTTACCTTCGGGCGAATTTAGTTTCAGTACGGTTAATTTAAAAATTATAAGCATGTCATATAATTAAAAACATACCGATTTAGCTTTTACTAAGTCTTTCGTGAAACGTTGTTCACGTAAATGAATAATAAATTTAAACATCAAATGCCATGGTTCTTTACATAGTTAACTCACAGATGCGCTGGGGCCCACATGCTCGACTTTTATTTGCTTTTATGACAATTTATTCTGTTTTCTTTGAGTTTGGAGCGAATTATGGCCGTGCATGTCCAGCGTTTTCATATTATAGAATTACACAGATTGAAATATGCAATTTTGGCTATAGCGGATCCAAGTTAAAATAGAAACGATTGCGGGAAATCTAATTTTAGTTGGGATTATATTTCCTTTACGAGAATTTTTGTTATTAGTTTTCGAGCTCTATCTTCATAGCGTTCTCGTATTCCGATATATGCTTTCCAAAATAGACGCAATTTTAAGCCAGAGGGGAAGAAAATTTGAATTGCTTGTTCCTATTTCAGGATTATACTTACTATTTATCGAATTTTTCTTCTTACAATTATCTATTACGAGGTATTTCCAAAAAATAACAGTATACTGTATATCAGTGGATATCTTGTACCGTTTTTGAGAAAAATCTAATTTTATTAATAACATAATATTTATTTTCTCAAAAAATAGCCTCCGCCATAATATCCTATTCATAACTGCTTTTATCGCTTTTGGATCGATCTTGTTACCCTTTGATACTAAAGTACGACAACCAAATATCTTCAGTTTACCGAGATCATTTCTTCCAGTCAAGCCAACTCGATATGTTCATCCCCCTAATGCCTAGCAACCCCAACTTAAAAATTTCAAATGCAACTACCCCACTTGTGGCACATCATTTTAAAGCCCTTTTCATTGCGAATACAGTGACGTACCGTTTTTAGAAATCGGTTGAGATTTGACAGAATTATTGGTTACAAACGAAAAGATGACAAACCAACTTACGCGTAGTAATTTCTACACAAATGCCCACCACTAATAAGTTTTTCATCTACTACACATGACCGCATTACCTAATTGTTATTGATGTGTCTATCAGTTTACAAAAAAGTCAGAAATGAAATAAAAAAGCTGAAGCAAATAAAACTAGATACTAAAATAGTTATTAGTAGAAGATACTTAAGTTTATAGGAATTCAGACCTTTTCAAAATAACAAAAAATCAGTACTACAAAAAAAGTCGGTGTTTTTTGCTTGTGACCAAGAAATCGTTAGTTTCAGCCGTTATTGAAAGTATTAACGTGTGTTCGAAATGGTTTATTCTATCGCGGAAAGAGTAGAAATTGTTGCAATTTATTATCGAAATCACGATTGCGCTAAAGCTACAGCACGAATTTTTAATGCCAATCATCCTGAAAAAAATGTAAACCACCAGTACGTTAAACACCTGATTGACAAATTTGTTGCAACAGGTTCGCTTTTAAACAAGAAACGTGAAGTAATTGGGCCAGTTCGAAATGAAGCAGTTGAAGTGGCAGTTTTGGGTCATGTACAGATGGATAATAAGCAATCGATTACAACTGTGTCTCAAGCTTCTGGCGTATCCCGTTCCAGTGTTCATCGAATTTTGAAAAAACACAAGTTTCATCCATTTAAGATGACGCTGGTTCAAGAGTTACATGAAGATGACTTTGATCGCCGTAACCAATTTTGCGAATACTTTAGTGAACAACTTCTACTGAATCCAAATCTTCTCTACAATACATGTTTCTCCGACGAATGCACATTTATGTTGAATGGCGAAGTGAATAGACACAATTGTCGTTATTGGAGTGATACTAATCCGCATTTAATCAGGGAATTTCATACTCAGACACCTCAAAAATTGAATGTTTGGGCAGGCATTTTGGGCGACCATCTTGTTGGACCATTTTTCATCCAAGGTAATCTCGATGGAAACACCTATCTAGAATTATTGGAAAGTACAATTGATCCTAGGATAACAGAGATTTTAGAAAGTGACGACAATTTACTAGAAAATGAAATAACCTTCCAACAAGATGGTGCGCCCCCGCACTATGCTGCTGCTGTGCGACAATTTTTGGATGACCATTTCCCGGGGCATTGGATTGGCAGAAGAGGTCCCGTCGAATGGCCACCAAGATCTCCGGATCTGTCCCCTTTGGACTTTTTTCTGTGGGGTCATTTAAAATCACGAGTGTACGCCACTCAGCCGGAAACATTGCAAGTGCTACGTCAGAGAATTGTAGAAGAATGCCGATTAATAACTGCGGATGTCTTTAATAATGTTCGAACAGAATTTGAAAACAGACTGTATTATTGTTTGGAAGTTAACGGGGGTCATTTTGAGCAATTCATCAAATAAATCTGATTTATTATTTGCTTCAGCTTTTTTATTTCATTTCTGACTTTTTTGTAAACTGATAGACACATCAATAACAATTAGGTAATGCGGTCATGTGTAGTAGATGAAAAACTTATTAGTGGTGGGCATTTGTGTAGAAATTACTACGCGTAAGTTGGTTTGTCATCTTTTCGTTTGTAACCAATAATTCTGTCAAATCTCAACCGATTTCTAAAAACGGTACGTCACTGTATTCGCAATGAAAATGGCTTTAAAATGATGTGCCACAAGTGGGGTAGTTGCATTTGAAATTTTTAAGTTGGGGTTGCTAGGCATTAGGGGGATGAACATATCGAGTTGGCTTGACTGTCAAAAAAGCTCCCTCCAAGAACAAAAATCGACGGGTCTCGGCGAATTTTGAAATATTATTCGGTTTTCCAATTATAGGGGGGGTCAAATTTTCGTTGGGATACCCTGTATAGAACATTTAAGAGCTTCACCCCACAATTCTTTTGGAATGCCAGAATCTATAATTTTTATTCTTAACATGTTTAATAGTGCTTCATTCTCTTCGATTTGCCGTTAGGTTGGGGACTGTAAGGCATCGTTCGAGCTAAATCAGTGCCAGCAAAAAGTACAAACAATATACGTGCAAAAACGGTATCAGGCAAAAACCGAAATAGAGAGAAAATACCTAGCGAGGACAATTCCCAGAAAATAGTAAGCAATACTAAGGTCGCTGAACCCCAAAACAAAAAACATACACAAAGCAAGCCTAACGTGGTTGGAACAGCTGATACCGATGACGAGAAATTTTCTGCTGTACCTGTCATCAAACGTACGTGGATACATGCATCTCATTTTCAACGTGAACTAACAGCAGAAGAACTAACAACTTACTTGAATACGAAATTTCATAGAACAGATTTTCTCTGCTATAAAATAACTCCAAAACATAATTCACCAAGCTTCAGTTCCTTTAGAGTTGGAGCTGATGTCACCCTTGAAGAAGAGTTGTTAGATCCTCGAAATTGGAATAAAGGTATCTCAATATCTAAGTTTAATTTTTTTCGAGCCGCAAGGAATAAAACTAACGTCGAAAATACTTTCTCATGAATCATCGGCAACACAGAAAGACTTCCCTCAACAACACCATGCAAAAAATGCCATTAAGTGCATTCACGTCAATATACAGGGTATGTCAAATAAAATCAAGAGATTAGAAATCCTTACAAAAGAGGAAAATCCAGATTTTCTCTTAATAACTGAACATTGGATGTGTTTGGCACAATCAGAAGTAACAACAATACCTGGCTACTCTGTCTTATCTCACTACAGCAGATCTTCAGCAATACATGGAGGATCAGCCATCTACTCACGTAATGGTACAACATATGTACAGCCCATACCCGAAGTTCAAGAAATGTCAACTGATTTTATCTGTGAGTGCTCGGGTGTCTGCGTTAGTTATAAGTTTTCAAAAATAGCTATATTAACTATTTATAGATCTCCAAAGGCAGAACTAATGATGTTTTTAGACACATTAAATGCTATATTGTGTAGTGTAAGTAAGTACTGTAGTCTCATGATAGTTACCGGTGACTTGAATATTGATAGACTAGTTGAGTCTAATGCAAAGACATTATTATATGATCTTTTTAGCAGCTTTGATTTGCATCATGCACTACCTTTGGAGCCTACTAGAGATTTCAATAACTGTAAGTCTGCATGCGATTATGTCGTTTCAAATGTACCTGGTACCGCAGGTGTCAATTTAGAAATTTGTATTTCTGACCATAAAATTCAAATGTTTAAGTCTCACTTTCCGGATATACCTGTAAATATAAGCAAGCAATCAGTAGTTGTGTATAAGAGAAATTTTACAGAACAGAATCTGTCCAATTTGTATAGGGTACTTTCCTCTACAGATTTAAGTGAAGTCTATAGTTGCTTTGATGTTGATAGAGTGTGGTATGTATTTTGGCAAAACTTACAGTACTGTTTAGACATTTCTTGTCCATTAATTAAAGTTAAGATTCCTTCTAATACATTAAAAAACAACTGGATTGATTCCTCCATCATTGAGGAAAGTAAAGCATTAAAAAATTTGTACTGGCTTGCAAAAAACACTAACGATCCAGACATTAAAAGCTATTACAGTAAAAATAAAAAACTTTTTGCCTCAAAAATTACAATGAAAAAGAAAAATTATTTTCAAAGTAAAATAAATGACGCAACAAGTATTTCTAAGGAAATATGGGATATTGTCAATTTTAATACACATCGTATAAAACAAACCATAAATTTTTCTTCCATAAATGTTGAGGGGACATTAATAGATAATAAGCAAATAATTGCAAATTCATTCTGCGAATATTACTCCACAATTGCAAGTAAACTGGTCTGCGATGCATACGGCAGTAAGCCTGGGGAATGTACAGTGGGTACTATATGCAACACGTCTTTATTTTTTTATGATATTACCCCTAAAGAGATAGCTGATACGTTAAATAACATGCCAAATAAAAAAAGCTGCGGTTTTGATAACATACCGATTAAAGTAATAAAATATATCACACGCTTTCTTATTTACCCGCTAAGTTTTATTTTCAACTTGTCCATCAAATCAGGTGTTTTCCCAGACGGATTAAAACAAGCCTTAATAGTACCACTACATAAGAAGGGGAATACAGAACAAATTGAAAATTATCGTCCGATAGCGTTATTATCTTGTTTTTCTAAACTCTTCGAAAAAATCGTGCATAACAGAATTTTAAGCTTTGTCAACAGCTTTAAACTATTATCTACCCAACAACATGGATTTAGACCAAAATTTTCTACAAATACTGCTGCATATGATTTTACAAATTTTATATATACTGCTATTGACAATAAAGAACACGTTGTAGCTTTATTTTTTGATCTAACACGGGCGTTTGACTGCGTATTAAGCGACTTCATATCAAGAAAGCTAGAAACCGTAGGCATCAGAGGAAATCTCAATAAGTGGGTAAAATCTTTTTTATATAACAGAAAAATTTCTGTAAAGTTAGGTAACATTAACTCCTCAATAAACAGCCTTAACTTAGGAGTACCACAGGGAAGCGTTTTATCGCCATTGTTATTTATTTTATTTATAAATGACTTAGAAGCCAATATATCACTTTCAAAAAACATATTTTTGGTAATGTTTGCTGATGATACTACCATCTGTCTAAAATCTGACTCAGCTGCTTTACTGCAAAATATTGCGAATGCAGTGCTTGCAAACTTTCATGCTTGGTGTATATCAAATAGACTGATTATTAATGTTAGTAAAACTAAGTATATTATGTTTCGTAAAGAACGTTTATTGTCCCAATTAAATTTTACATTAACGATAGAGAATGTTACGCTTGAAAATGTATCTCACACTAAGTTTCTCGGACTGCACATAGATGAAAATTTATCTTGGTCTAAACACATTGAATACGTTTTAAAGAAACTAAATTCCTCATATTATGTTATTCGAAATCTTAAGTCCATTGTTGAAAAAAAATATCTACTAAATATCTATTATGCATTAGTATACTCACATCTAAAATATTTGATCCTGTATTGGGGTCAATCGAGGGATATCCATAGAGTTTTTATATTACAAAAAAGAATATTAAGGTTAATTTTTTCGTATCAGCCACATGATTCATGTCGACCATTATTTAAAACAAATAAAATATTAACAGTTGCGTCCATTTTCATTTATGAAGCAGGTATGTTTGTGAAAAATCATTTAAATTTGTTCCCGTCCTGCAGCTGTATTCACAGTCATGATACTAGATCTGCATCCAATATTTACGTTGACAACTATAGACTATCTCTTTTTAAGAAAAGTCCATATTATGCGAGTAGCACAGTCTACAACAAATTGCCGCAACAAATAAAAAATATAACTTGTCTCACTAAATTTAGAAAAGAATTTTTGGAGTTCCTTTATGACAACAGTTTTTATTCCCTAAATGAATTTTTAGACGCACGCTACTGATTTGTACTATCTCACCGTTTATATGTGTGTGTGTATATGTGTATGTGTGTGTATATGTATGTGTGTATGTATATATGTATGTATATATGTATATATGTATATATAATGTATTATAAGTCTCGATCCATTCTATGTATGTAAAATTGTATTTTTAACATTTTAACTTGTTTGTTTGAAATTTACTTTTTATGTAATTTTCTGTAAATCAAATTTTATCTACCTGTGACGTTTCGTACCCTGTATGGCATACACGAAATAAAGTTATTATTATTATTATTATTATTATTATTATTATACTCTAATTTTATACCTTTCCGTTTACAGAAATCTTTAAAGTTATTCGATATAAATTATCCACCGTTATCTAGTCTAAATCTTTTCAGGTGTAGTAAAGCGTCTTTTCCAGCATGACCTATCCTTCTATGCCTTCATTAACTGCAACACTGTAATTCTCGTTTTAACTTGTTATACTGTCGACGTTTAATAAATACAATCCATTATATTTTTCACAAATTCAGACAAAATTTTTACCACTAATTATAGTTTTATCTTTTTCAACTGTTATCTTATGGTCCTTAGCTGTCATTTTTGATGTAGAAAGAAGGTTTAATATTTATATTTTACTCCTGACATTTAACTTTTAATGTACTTGATTTGTTTGCCTTTAAGGTTTCACCGTTTGCGATGTTAATTGACACGTAGTTAGGTATTGTTTTGATATCATACATATCTTTCTCTAGATACCCTTGTGCAAAGTGATTACATGCTCCAAAGTCTAAAATGAACCTAATTTTGTCCTCCATTCCATTACATATGTTCCCTGCATGTAACACTATTGCGGTTCTTCAACTGTGTCAGCTTCATGTTTCGTATTTATTATATCTTTAACATTTTCATTTACGTAACTTCTGTTCCTTATATAATAATGACATCTACCTCTAAAATGTACTCTTTTTCCTCTGTATGTGCCTGTCTTAACCTTTCGGGGAGCGTTCTGGGCACTGTGCCCGAAAATGATATTGACTGCCACATGTATAGCACCCCATTGTCGTTGCCTTGAAACTTACTTACATGATTTCCTTCATTCTTAGTCTCTTCACGTGACTTGAACTTAATTTCTTCGTCACCTTCATCAATATTTGAGCCAAGATCCTTTACCTCTCTTATTATTGTGTCAAATTTCATGAAATGGTCTTCCAACTTTTCATTTATCTCAAGTTTTAAACTGAGTAACTTTCTCCATAAAGATAGTTTTGTAAACGAACTGGATCTGACAAATACGCCTTTTAAAGCTGCTATTTGATCTTTTGCATATTCACAATATTTAATTATATCTAGGTGCTTGTCGGACACACCCCGTACTATAATACTCTGTGCTTTTGCATCAGCCTTATTAAATCTGCTCCTTACTTCAGTTGTTGCATTTTCTCCTGGTTATTTGCCTCTAAGATTCCGCCATGATTTTCTTTATTTTAAACACGTTCTTCCAACCTCGGTTTTCTGCGCTCTCTCTCTTACTTGATACGTTTTCAGTTTTTCTCCAGCAAAATTTCTTCTGGGCCCATAACCTTTTGAAGTTATATTAAAGGAAAAACTTCTTAAAGTAAAATCCTTAAACGAATACGTTTATAGTTTATTGACTTTTTTAACACTACAGCAGAAAAACAAACATCATAATAATAATCTGTCAGACTTTTGTTTTCCAAGAATAAGTAGGTACACTTTTCATATAATTATTATTATTTAACAGTACTGATATACGGTACACCTTCTTTTTAGGTAAAGTGAGAGAGGAATCGAACTATAAAAGAAAAATACCTAATTTGGTAACGCTGTCAAAGATATATTTTAAATGGATAAATTTGCTTGCTCCTGTATAATCCAGGCATAGGTATTCAATATCAGTTTAAACATGGAAATGAACATTACCATGAGCTACTTTCATTGCCGAAATTTTGTTGTTGTCATGGTAACGACTTAGAAGTTATAATTGGAATTTGTTTTTCAAACCTCTTTCTTTGAAGGCGAATAGAAGCTTCATGGAAAAAAAATTATGAAGTACTACAACTATTTTTACTTCCCCTATATATCCTTTCATTTTTGACATGACCTTTCCGGACACCCTGTATATTTGCCTTATGTGTATTTTAATATTCTGAAAATAAAGCGGAAAATTTCAACAATGTTGTACGGATTGTACATTTCTTAAAGTTCATAGAATAACAATCAATAAAAACATGCAAAAATAAAATTTTATTTTTTTAGATTACCTATGTTATTATTTAAGTAAACTGTAATATTATTCTACTTTTATAAGCTGCTCTACTAAAATGTTGTCTTTTGCTTTCAGGTCCCCAACGTCTCACATCTGTCTGGTAAGTTAATTCATTTCGACAAAGCGACAAGTATATTCGCGAATAATTTAAAATGAACAGCTATATACAACCTTACGTTATGATCCACTCATTCCGAGGGACATAAGAGAACAAATCTGTTCGATAATCCTCAAAGTCCACATCAAAGGACTGTAAACTGTATAATCCTATTGTGTAACTGGATTTGCTTACACTTTATCTCGATTCGGATGCGAGTCTATATGTTACATTAGAAATTACTTTGTTTTTAAATACCTTAGGTACGTAAAAAGGGATGTCGTAGTTGTGCGCGTACATTTATGAAATAAGTTTTAAATTCCTTGTCTGACTGTACGGGATATAACAAAAAAAAATACAGTATTGAGATAGAATTTTAAGACAATTATCGGCCTTCTTGGAATTCTACCTCAACAAATATCGTAGGGACAGTATATCTTCTATTTTATTCAGAAAACTAGGTATTTTCCGGTTTGTTTTTTGAAATAGTCCCACCCCTAAACATATATGCTCGCATGTTTTTTATGTGTGTCCTTAAAACTCCTATTTTCTATTATTATGAAGTGTTCTTTCTTCTCTTGTATTTTTTTATTCTCAACAACTTTCGCATAATTAATGGTTTTATTAATCAGTTACGAATTCTTTATACAAATCTGATTTGAGCCTTGGGTTTTTGCTTTCTGTTATTTTTTATTCCTAACAATTGTCGCGTAATTATTTAATTACCTAATTTTTTATGCAAATATGATTTAATTGCATCCATAAATTCAGAGGAATTCGGAACTTTGCACATTGAAAGAAACTTGAGATAAACACAATTGTTTTTTTTGTCAGGTACAAAAAAATTACAACAGAGAACTATAAAAAAATTGAGGAAACACCCTTAGGTTTTTTACCGTGTTTTACCATGTTTTAGGTCATCTACAGAAAAATATAAACATTTGCTTAGTCATGAGGATAGTTTTCCAATTTTTATATACAATTAATTCCCGGTTATTGGCGTTTTATAGACAAGAAATTGCACTTTTAATAAGACAACGATCAAACAGGAAAATGTATCTAAACTATAAAAATAGTGAAATACAAGGAATCCTTTTCCTATTTTGTCGAGAATTTTGTAAAAACTACTCAATAATTATCATTAATTCATGTGTTTATAGTTTTCTAAAAGCATCTTGTGGGGTGTGATTATATTTATAGTACTGTACGCGATTTTCTGTATATTCAACATACTTGTAAAGTTCAGGAAATGTAAAGATAATCATAATAAGTAAAAATATGCATTTTTTTTCTTATTCAGGAAATGTAAAGATAATCATAATAAGTAAAAATATGCATTTTTTTTCTTATTCCGAATGTATTGTCAGCTTGTAAATTTTCTAATACCCTGGAGAAACGATACTGTGAAGATATATTGTTTCTAAATTACTTAGATTTTCTGAAACTTTCGTCAAAATATTGAAAAATTAACTGAAAATTGCGCATAAAAACGTCCCCCTTAAAGTTATTTGGAAGAAACTAAAACTTTTCGCCATAATTTCAAATCATTTTATATTTACTACATAAATCTGTGGTAGTTCGACGTACACCCTGTATATCACTAATGTTTTTATATTTTTCAATACAGGGTGTCTCACGGTGACGGCCCATTAGAATTATTTAATAGACTACTTCGATTTAAATTTTGAAAATTTGGGATACCGGGTTTTCGGACATGCCCTTCTCAACTAAAATAATGGCGTCCACGTACTACTTGCGGTTATACCGGAAGTCGACATCAACTTGCTTATTTTAAATGGAACACCCTGTATATTATTGCAATTTTGGATTCTACGTGTTATTTTAGGTGGTCTTTTATGAAATTTCCCTATTCCTAAAATTAACCGTTTTCGAGATATTTAATTTAAAAAAAAATTGAGAGAAACAGTGACTAGCTTCAAACCATTTGTATTTATAGTAAGAAAGATAAAGCAACAATATTTATAGGGGGATATATACAGGATACGGTGCATAGATTTACGTTTTTGACCTCAAATATGCCATCGTGGTGATGCAAAATTCGTTTTGGTAATTTATTATATTTATGGCATTTATTTGACGAGTTGTGTTTTTTTAGCAATAAAATACCTAGTTTTCAGTTTCACCTCCATCTTGTTCGCTAATATTTTGTAAAATGGTTGAAGTGG
Source organism: Anoplophora glabripennis (assembly GCF_000390285.2). Lineage (NCBI taxonomy): Eukaryota > Metazoa > Arthropoda > Insecta > Coleoptera > Cerambycidae > Anoplophora > Anoplophora glabripennis. The sequence continues at coordinate 692,814 of NW_019416218.1, read as the reverse complement.
ATATAATATATATTCAAATAACGTGTTTTCTTTCTGCCGCGTCTTTAAATTAATATCGTAAGTGGTAGAATTGTAGCTAATAAGATTAGTCCTCTCAGCATGTCTCGAAACGGGAATGAAACCAGAAAAGGAATATCCAACGTAATTAGAGTTTAAAATTAAAAATACTGTAAATAACGCCAGTGTATCCTCGAAGAAAAGTAAAGCGATTATCATATAAAAAACTTTGTCATAATAAAGAAAAGAAAATCCTCGCGAATCTTATTTAATATTCTAATACAATTTATTTTATGCATAAATTTAAGTGAAAATATAATGGAATAATGAAAGATTTCAAAAAATTTGCATTAAATATGGGAGAATAACTAAAAACAAATTAAAATTTAAGAATAAAATTTACATACATAGTAGGAACCTCTAAATTAAATCCGGGTAAAAAGTAAGTCGCCCCCGTTACTTTAATCAATCTCGTAAACAACGATTAAATCTAATGGTTATTGATGCCCTCTGGCACTCGGTCGATGCTTTATAGTTCAATAAATTGCGAATAAATATGGTGGCACTCCTGTGATCCGGGGAGGCTTTGAACACCTTCCGATGACAGAAACCGAGAAGAACTCCTTTGATAATTGCCTGGGTGGGCTGATTCATTATCGCCGGCTTTTTGTCATACCTAGGCCAATCATGCGGGCAAATGAGGTGTAATGTATCTGTTACAAATCGTCTCCATTGAATTGCATTAATAAATTAAAGCAAAGGTGATAAATCTGGGTGTAGCTCACGAATGGGTTCTGCATATTTTAATTGAGAATATCCTGCACATGACATTTAAATTTTGTCATATTACTAACTGCATTGTTACAAGTATTTCTGATTGTGAATTAAGGCTAGTTGTTTATTCGCAAACAATTGAAGAAATTGTCTCTGACTTACTTTTTCCCTACCTGTATTATGAGAAGAACCGGCATTTTTACTGAGCTCCTGAGGTGCTGGGATTCTCAAAAATGTTTAACAATGTTTTGAAATATAACAATTTGAGATTTATTGAAAAATAGGCATATAATTTTGTATGTATTTGTAAGAAATTTTGAGACATACTACTTGTACTTACCAGAATCTATTCCTGGTTTTTAAACAGTAAGACAGGGTCGACGTTCGCTCACGGTGTTTGATGAGTCCGCAGAGATTCTGTAGTGAAATCTAATAGTTATCGATTATAGCGATATTTAAAGTCATGATTTGCTCGTAACGTGACATTTTCAATAGATAGGTATGTTAATTTGAAGATTTTCCGTGTTTTTGGGGTAGTTTTTCGCGATTTAAAAAAAACTGGAGGGTGGTGGATCAATTTTGATTCCGGATTCGGTTTCAGCGCGTCGAAATACATAAGGATAGGTGGGTCTAGTCTCTGGTATTTTCAACTTTTTTTTTGTGGGTCTGCGAAATTTGACATACGCCAACTGGATAATCCTTAGCCAAATCTATGAATCTTTAAAACAAAATGTTCATCCTAATTGAGATTCGGAGTGTTATATTTTAAAACTTTAAAATAATTTTTGCTCCGGCTTAATACATTGTCATAGTTGCTTGGTAAAATATAGTTTCCATTTATTATCCCATTCAATTCTATGCCAATCGTCATTTTAATATAATTTTTAATATTTAAACATTTCTAACGAAAATATTGTACCCTTACTTCATAACAATAAAATTATTATATTTCTAGATAATTGAAGTTAATGATAATGCTGCACAATATTCCAATTGTAATGTTTAATTTAGGCACTAATAAAATTGCATTGGTTCAGGATCTAAGTGTTACTTTGTTTCCTTTTGCCGTAGTTTAATGTTGCCTGCGGTACATAATTTTTTGTGAAATATGATGAAGAATTATTAGACAGTATCAAAATAGTGAGCAAAAACACTTATGTAACACCCTGTATATCAGTGAGGAGGCACATCGTATTTAAGTGTTTAGGTTCTATATTTGTATTTTGGAGGATTATCCAGTTGGCATATGTGAAACACTCTGTATAATTTGCCGTCACTTAACAATATAAATATATACTAACAAGTAATAAATTGACACGGTGATTCACAACTTATCTAAAAAAACTTGTGAATAGATGCTGCATAAGAAATGGAGTCAATATCGTAAAAAAAATTTTGTAAAATCCTTATAGTTTCCGAGAAACAAATTATTGAAGTTGTAGTACTTTCAACCAATACATAGCTGGACAACTGTAGTCTCTAGTGTCATTCGCGTGTAGAGTCACGTGGCCTCAGCGGCTGCGAACTCCGAACACTGAAATCTGATTTTACAATTGTCGTTGCGATAGTGTTTACAATAGTTTTTTAGTAGATAGCGTCAAAAATTGCTTGCGTGTATAGCAACTCGGAATCGATGCATATTGTTTTAATTTATGGTGAAGCAAGACATCATTTGTATTATGGTGAAGCATTTGTGTTATGGTGAAGCAAGACAACATTTGTGTTAGTTCGTAGAAACTGAGTAAGAGCGATGTGTTTACACGTCGGTGGACAAAATTTTGAACAGTTATTGCGACATCAGATTATTTTATTATTTAAAATCACAAATTAATTTAATTAATTAATAATAACAATATCGGCAAAAGCAGTTGAATTTGCTGATATAAAACTCTATTTATTTCTTTCCTTGCGAAAGTTTTTGTCCGTTTTTATCACAGTTTGTCGCCATGCCGGTTGCATTGTGCGAGATCAGGTTTTACAGTGGACCAGTTTCCAGTGCCGTGCAGAAGTGTATTTTTAAATCATTTTCGATCTGCCCTTTTTGATTTTTTCTTCACGAAAGTGTATTTGTAAGGATTGTAAGAAGTATTGGGAACTATCACTTAGGTATAGCTTTAATATAGACCCTGGCTATAGTTTAAAACTTTCAATATTCATCGCCTGTTCATTTTTTATGATGCTACAGATACTGTTTCATTTTAATCTTAATCCAACTGATACATGGTTCATAGCAGCCTGGAAAACCGGGAATGCCGGGAAAAGTCAGGGAATTCATTATTCTTGATGAAGAGAGGAAATAGTCAGGGAATTTTGAAAGTATTATTGAATGTCAGGGCATTTGTTGGATGGCCATGGGTTCTTGACACAGAAAAATATTTGTGGTTTTGAAACCTTTATAAGAAGTTCTTTGGGTTTAAAAGAAGATTATGGAGCCCAGTCTAGAAAAAGTTTAATGCATAAAACACCAAATAGGATGTAAAAATGAACTACAAGTGACCTGGATTTTTTTTACAAATCAAGAAAAACCTAGAAGTCAGGGAATTCTGTATTACTTCTGAACTATGAACCCTGTTGTAGCTACATCTTTAGATTTTACTAGAATTTCAATGTTTCACTTATAGAAACCTACCCTTCTCCCATGAGTCGAGATGTGGCCTTGATTTTTCAAGTAATAAAAATCTTATGGAAAAGGAGAAGCATGCCAAATGCTTACGGGTCGCATAGTAAACGTCGTCCTCCAGTTCTCTAGCCTAAACGATACTCGGATGGAACCGGTGTCATGAAGCAACACGTATGTCAATTGATTTACACGCTTTACAGCTAAACTGTGATAAAACTGCAGTCGCAACAAGCTGCGGTGCAACATTGCATGTTTAAAATGCTGGTTGAACAAGCCCCACGGGCAGTCGGGTGGCCAACGGTCCACGCCACCGCCTGTCAATTACTGGCCGTGCGCCGTCGTTGACACAACAGTCGCGGGGGGACTTCTTCTGATCGACAGGAACTGAACGAGGCACCGTCCTGAAGGCTGGAGGGTCTGGTAGTTTACTTATTTCGCCATATGTTAAAAATACCTGCACTATATTTTCTTTAAATATAAAAGACAGTTGCTGGAAAATACTATGCACCAGGTTAATCCAAAAACGTTATATCTCATCACTGCACTATAAAAAAATTTCACTCAAATTTCACTCAAATTTCACTCAATTTTACTCAATAATGTATCAGCTCCTGTCCACACCCGATTGAGTGAAATTATTGCATCAAAAGTGAGTGAGTTTTGACTCTATTCTGAGTATATAAAACTAATTTAGAGTTGACTTTTTCTCTACTGTGATTTAAATTTAACTATTATTGAGTGATTTTTATATTCTCTTTAAATTTTAATTTAAATATAATCATTGTATTAAAGTCATAAACTACTAAGCTGCTACAGTGATTTCAACACATCTGTTTTAGAGACAATATTTTAGGTCTCGATTAAAGGAATTGGTGAACTGATCGAACAAATAGATTGCCAGAACCTATATTGTACGTTACAAATACGTAATTATAAATAACAATTTAACTCTCCGTTTATTTAACCAAATATTAATCCAGACTTAATATATTGTCTTTTATTATTGCAATTAAATCACTGCATTTAAATACAATTTTCTCTAGAATAACCAGATAAACCGATACGTGTCCAACTCCAAAGCACACCATACGCCATACTGCCATCCACCACGCCACGGTCACCAGATAACCTAAAGGGACAATGGGAACAGACAAGGACAATGCATCTGGATATGAAAAAGGGTGGGATCACTTAGTAATGAGGACATTTACACTGATTTAGGTACAAGTGCACCAAATACGAGTTTACGTGAGGAATTTATTTAAGGAGTACCTATATTTGAGTGAAAATACTCAGTTTTAGTTTAAATATAATCACAAATGACTAAAATACTACTATTACTCAATAATGTCACTCGATGGATTCACTCCGGACCTTTATTGCTTTCACTCACACCGATTTTTTACAGTGTATTGTATATCTATCTATGGTTCACGGATATGGTGAGCTTTTTAATCGTGCTAGACACGGTCAAGATGCCGCTTCGCGCCTCTTTTTATAGTCTGGCGCCACTGGTTCCTGTGGAGCTAACTAGGTACTTATCTTATATTTTCGTTTATTGTTTATCCGCCTTTTTGCTGTAGCTTTAATAATATATGTCTAGCTCGCTCCACTCAAGAACCAGTACGCTTTTAGACTAAACGGATGAGCAGTTTCCTAAATTTGCGCGGCGAATTAATCAAAATTAACTTAAGTAATAGGTATACAAAGTAGAACTTGAATATGTACGGTTCTAACATAGTAATTATGTCCAATTAAAAATTAAAAACAAAAAATGGTGGAGGCGCCGCTCTATGTGCACTGTGAAAAATAACAACATATTTTTTTCGTGTTTCTTGTGAAATTATGTTAATTTATCATGTTTTAAGAGCCCCCTCAAAAAAATTTATTTAGACGTTGCTCAAGATTTTTAAAAATTTCAAAAAATTGGCAAAAATTGATTCTTTTTTAAAAAATTTTCTAAGGTGCAAGACTTCAAAACGGTTCTGAAAGTGCTCAGGTATAGACAACCGCGCCTTAGGAACTGGGACAGGCTTGTACCTCAATCCCTCGCGATTATCCGCAATCGACGGAATCGTGCGACAGGGGAAACCCCTTCCAAAGCCCTCTTGGGCTACGACGTAGCAAAGCGTGGAGAATGAGAAATCCCCGAATTCCAGAAGCGACGACGACGACCCCGCGACGATGCTCGCGCTCGACGACGCCAGATTAGAGTCCGGCAGTTGGATTTCAATACAGCGACCTTTCCTGACCAGGATAAACGTGCATGCATCCGCGGACCCGTTCGCTCCGGTTTGGGCGGGGCCATTTCCCATAGCCGTCAGAAGATTTCCACTGATTTACGAAATCGATAAAAACGGATACCAATTCCAGTATCACGTTGACCAACTGAGACCAGCCCCAACAGGTAACCCGTCTCCAGTTGATGATGATGACAGTAGCTCGGATGTTAGCAGTGACAGTGACGACCCCGGGGGTCCACCGTCGGATCATCGAAGTGCCGATGATCGCCATCCTGAGTTACAACAATCAACGTCTTTCGTAAAACAGTCATCTTCCAATCGTCGTTCCCCCACGTCTACCTCAAACCTTCCGACGTCCGTTGACGTCCAAGAACCCTTAGCATCTGGTCACATGTCTAACGACATTCCTGCTCTAACGAGCCCACCAGCGTTTCATAACGCACCTTCAATAATAAAATATCCAATGTCTTAGGACACCCCAGCTCAAAGGAGCTCAACAGCGTCCCCTGCTCGCCAATCTCGACAGGGCACGCCTTTAGTTTTAAGTCTTCCGACCAACGTCGATGAATCTGCTCCTACGAGCCAACCAGCGTCCCCTGCTCGCCAATCTCGACAGGGCACGCCTTTAGTTTTAAGTCTTCCGACAAACGTCGATGAACCTGCTCCTACGAGCCCAACCCGCGCCCCATGCTCGCCAATCTCGACATGGTGCGCATTTAGACTTAAGTCTTCCGACCAACGTCGATGAAATCGCTCAACCGAGCACCTCCGCGCCCCATGCTCGCCAATCTCGACATGGCGCACACTTAGAATTATTATACCTACGTCCGTCGACGTACCTTTAAACCAGCAATCTGCCCTTCAGCAGCAGGAAGCAGGAGGCTCCAATCCGCCTCAGAATTCGACGAACCACGGGTTCGACTGGACAACCCAGTTCCTACGAGGTAATCAATTCTCTGCGCGGACAGCGCTTGGCCATTTCCACTCATATACCGAAATGCCAGCCCACACTCACAAAATCCCGAATCCCACTCGCCGGAGGGGGGAAGTGTCGTATTCCACCCTTCGAGCGAGCTTCAGGATTTCAGAACACCCCGTATATTCATAGAAGTCATAAAAAAATTTACTACCGCACTGTTAGTATCAAATATTTATAATTTTTAATTTTTTTTTAATTTAAGTGTCGTGATTTATTTTTATTCTTTTGTTCATCAAATTCAAAAAAAATATATTAGTTCGTTGATATTTATTTATAGGTCGCTCGAAAACATTACACTAATTATGAGTGACCTTTAGAAATTAAAATATCGATTTGAAAATTTCAGAATCGAGATTTTTTTCAACCTAGAAAATGATAAAATAACGAGAAAAAAAAAATAAAATAAAAAATTCAATTTTTGACGATTTTTGAAATTTTTAAAAATCTTAGACCTCTAAAAAATTTTTTTTCAGCTGATTTTTTGAGGGACTCTTGAAGCATGATAAACTAACATTTTCACAGGACACGAAAAAAAAATTTTTGTGACGTTTATTTCAAGCTGAAGCAGATAATAACCGGAAAATAATTCGTTTTTCGAATAAAATGGAATTGTGAATCAACTTCGACTTTCCAAAATATTCAAGGGCCTCGAAGTTTTGAAATTCTTAGTGAGAGCGTTGACATTCAGGGTGTTTCAGTTCGAGTAAATCAAATTTTTAACTACAAATAGAACTCAATAAATAATTCAGAATTCCTTATAAAGCAAGGGTCTATGTCTCGCCGTTTTCACTGTACAGAGTTGTTAAAATCATATTATTTACAAAATCTTTATGTGCTTATAACAAATTGATTCAAATTTGGTGTGTTGTTAACATTTACACATGTACATAATTTACTGTCAAATTTAAAAATTTTTGTAGGTCAGTGGCGTAGAACTTCTACGCCAATGACTTAATAATCATTTGGGATTCATTTTTAAATTCCGTGGACAATTCTACATAAAAAAGGTATACCTACTTGTTGAAAATCTGTATAATGTATAGTTTTATCGAAAATCTCAGTTGAATGGAAGACCTTCTTCTTCTTCTGATATCGATGCAATCATCAAATGGCTGAAGTTCTATCTATCTGTGGGAAAGAATTTCCCAGATTTTAGGGTTATTTTGTAGGACATAAAAATACTTTTGATTCGGTTTTAGCGTGTTAAAATACATATAGATATGGTTCTGCAGCAACTTTCATTATTTCTCTGCAAGTGTCCCACTCCGTTAGAGTGGGATTTTCCGCTTCTAAGGGTGGTTTTTCGGCGATTTAAAAAAATGAGGGGTGGTGGAGCAATTCTGATTTCGAATTCAAATTCAACGCATAGAAATTTATTCACAAATGATGATTAAAAATGAAACCTCGTATTCTTTGGTGAATTTTAAGGGGAGTATCTCCTATAAAGTTTTTATATAGGACGCTTCGTTGGTAAGTGAAATAGTTTGAAATTGGGCACATGTATTTATGTAAACATTGCCCAAAATCTGAGGCCTTTTTTCTAAAATTTAGATACTCCAGTGGCGGAGATACATGGTATCGGCTTATTTTTCTAAATAAAATAGTACGCCACTGCTTTCCGGTAACAACCACAATATTTTCGGATTCGTCCTTCAACGAACTGAAACACCCTGTATAGTTATGTCAACCAGTGGGAGACACTCTCACTAAGAATTTCAAAATTTCGAGACCGTTGAATATTTTGGAAAGTCGAAGTAGATTCACAATTCCATTTTATTCGAAAAACGAATCATTTTCGAGTTATTATTTGCTTCAGCTTAAAATAAACGTCATACGTCCATTAAATCGAAAATAATTATAAAACTGTTTCACAAAAAAGAATGTATATGAACTTTTTATTGCAAACACAATTTTAAATATAAAGTAATTACTAAAACTACCGAAAATTTAGTGGCGCAAGTTTTTTAGAAAACTTCCAATTTCTACAACATTTTTGTATTCTTAATGATTACATTGTATTTCAAATTTTAATTGCAACGAAAAAACTCTATAATTGTATTTTGTGACTAAATATGCTCCGGTAGTCGTTTTCAGTCGGTTTCTACAATTATACCTAATGCCGAGAGATTTTCCGTATTTTTCGTATTTAAATGCGGTTCTTCGCGATGAAAAAATGTGGGTGGTGCAGAATTCTGGCCCCGAATTAGGATTCAATACTTCAAAATACATACGGATACGTGAGTCTTTGGAACATACCACTTTTTTCTATGCATATGTTAAACATGAATATATTTCGATGTATAGAAAGAGTCTTGTATGGTCGTCCGGTTGTTGAAATAAATTTTCCGTAATATAAGTATAAATTATGAAAGAAACTGCAAATAAGTCATGCAGCAAAAGCGATATTTGCATAAAATACTTACTAGCGTACCTCCAACCATACCAGGCATTAAAAATATTGTCTTCTCCTGTTCCTGCGTTGGTGTGCTTTCCATGTTGTAAAGCAAGCGGTGTGGTATAATTATGTGAGCTAGATTCCACATAAAGTTTATATACTTAAATATCAGAAATCTGGGAAAATTTATACTTTCTTACACACATTACTATAAAAGCTATATAGAATAAGATTGTGATCAGGTAACTTAATGCCTTTAACTGTACATGTCCTATATCATGTCACTAGCACAATACTTGCTTTACATTTTACAGCATTTGGAGAAATATATCAAGCAGATCAGAATTTACATAGAAAAGGTATTTAAATTGAAAATTAGAATAGTAATAAAGTAATAAAATAGCTTTTAAAGTTATTGTACATCCACAAACGCTAAAGTAACTCTATTTACATATTTATATGACGTGTACTACTATGATATGTCGTCCACACATGAGTGGTGAAGTGTGAAAATACTAAATGAATACGCCTGTCGACATTTGTACCGTGTATACAAAACGATTTCGTTTTGATTATTATAACAGTAATTTCCTCGCGGCATTATTCATAGCTTACCCTACTTTTTAGTTGTAAAAAGTAAAACAAAGGAGACTAAACAATCTTAAACGTATTTAAAGGTAATTAGCCGAGAAGTAATTAACTCGCAGGCTGAAACATATATTTTATGCCGTGGATATAGAGTATTGTTTTGCTGTCTGACAGGTATTTTTAAACGATCGAATCGGTTCGGATAACTTTTTTTATTGCGAGGAACGTTTAAATAATTAAAAAGAGTTAATAAATTGATGTGTGTGAAAAATATTACCATATTTTCTCCAGGCGAAATCGCTTTAGAGCAGAGCAAGACACCGAATAGTTTCATTTTTTCATACCTATACTTTAAGAAAGAGGCTGTTTATAGTTTTGATATACAGGGTTTCCCGTTCATGTTTCAAAAAAACTTGTATGCAGATACCTCATGCGAAAATAATAGGGGAAGTTCATGTAAAGGCTTTTTCTTAGACACCCTGTTTTCGAGATACAATGTGTTGAAGTTATTACTTTCCAAATGGTTTTCCTTAATTATTTTTAAATCGGCTAAAGCCAACATTCTCAAAATTTGTACACGAGTAAACATCAACTGTGCGTTAAGAATAATGTGCAAACGGTTTCTTTTTGAAAAGCAGTGTCGCCGATACAGGTAATTGAAGGGGTACAATCGAAGAAAAAATATATTAAAAGTCAAAATTTATTACATTTCTAAACTGTTCTGTAAACTCCAAAGGATACTACAAAAAATAGGCACACTTTTTGAAATTCGGTAGCATGTACCATTTTCGAGAAAAATTAAGTTACATTTTTTTTGCTTACATAAAGCGACACAAGTACATTAACAAAATATTAAATTGAAAGGGGACCTTACCATTGAATGAGCTGAAGACATTTACCTACCAACAGTATTTGCATTTAAGACTATAATTTTAATTTCTTACGTATCACATGAAACAGTTAAATTGTAAAACAACTAAAAAAAAAAAAAATAAAATCTGTTTTAGGTTTGAGTTTGTTGTAAACTAACATTTAAAAAAGTAAATCAAAATAAACAGATTATGGTAATTAATTATCTATTATTAACTAATTTTAGATTTTGTAAACTATTACACTATCATTACTAAAATAAACAATTGTTGAATGGGTTGAATTGCTGATGGACATGCTTAAAAAAGTGATAAAAACAAAAATATTAGGAAACAGACTCGGAGACATGCAGAACAAAACAGCTGCACAATTAAATAAATGTGCAAACTCGAAATACTACAGGAGATACTGAAATTGTCTCCCACTTCCTTCTATGCAACTTAATTTTTCTCGAAAATGGTACATGCTACCAAATTTCGACAAGTATACCTTTTTTTTGTAGTACGCTTTAGAGTTTACAGAACCCTTTAGAAATGTAATAAATTTTGACTTTTAACATATTTTTTTCTCGTTTTTACCCCTCCAATTACCTGTATCGGCGACACTGCTTTTCAGAAAGAAACCGTTTGCACATTATTCTCAACGCACAGTTGATGTTTACTAGTGTAGAAATTTTGACAGTTTTATCTTTAGCCGAATTAAAGATAATTAAGGAAAACCATTTGGAAAGTAACAACACACTGTATCTCGAAAACAAAAAATATCTTAGAGAGAAAAACTATCTACACTAAATAACGTTTGCCATGAACTAATTCTAGGTTTGTTTGCCTAGACCTAGAATATATAGGGTGTTCCACGGTGACGAGACATTAGACATATTTCCGAGACTACTTCGATTTTAATTTTGAAAATTTGGGCAATAGTGTTTTAGGGCATGCCCTTTTCAACGAAAATAATGGCGTTCACGTAACGCTTCGCTTTCAGTCATGCCGGAAGTTGACGTCATCTTTGTTATTTTAAATGGAACATCCTGTATATTATTGCCATTTTGGATTCTACGTCAATTTTTAGGTGAACGTTCATAAAGGTTTCCTATTCTTAAAGTTAATTGTTTTTGATATATTTAATTTTTTTCAAAAAGAAAAGCACTGCTTAATTCAAAAAGATGTGTATTTTGCAATAATAAAGTTAGAGCGATAAAATTTATAAGGGATATAACTAACTCTAAGCGTCCCTGCCATAATTTCAAAATGACTTAATTTCATACAGGGTGGTATAAATTTAGTGCCCAATTTCGTCAACTTTAAACCATCTTAACTTATTTTTTTTTTAAGTGGAACACCCTGTGTATTTTTGAGCAACCTGATGAACAATTTTATTCTCTTTCGAATGGTATAATGGTTACCTATACCTATTTCTTCTGATTTTGAAGGTATTTACTATTCTTCGTTCAGTCAACGGATATCGCATAATTTTTTGAGAGGATGGCTGTGAAATTTTTAGTGGAACTTCAAAACAAGCACAAATTTAACATATAGTGAATATTTATTTGGATATTATTTATTGTTAAAGAATGGAAAACCTTAACATTTATTCATCGAAACTGTCACAAGATAATAAATAGGACTTGCAGGGTATTTAACGAGAGATATCCTCATTTACCACCAATGAGTAGACACATTTTACGACGAATTTTAAGAAATCAATTAGGACATGGTTGAATTTCTGCACATAGAATTTTGCTAAATCCGATAATTTTAGATGAAGGTAACATCGTCAGTGTTTTGGCATATTTTCCTGCTTACTCTGAATCATCAGTTCGTGCCGTTCTAACGAATTAGTCAATTTAACAATTGATAATGTTGAAGATGTGAAGTCCGCCTTAATTATAAAAATTCCCAATACCAAAACCATGAGACAACGTTTTTTTACTGTGCTGGGAGATTCAAGTTTTTATCAAAAATATGTTGCTTTACGTCTACCCGGATTGGTAGAACGTCAATTGTTTATCAGATATATTACTGGAAAGTGCCATCGAATGGTGGTCGGTATTCGTAAAATCGGTGCCGTCTCGCAAGAAGTGGCAAAATTTTTGAAGCTGGACAACTGGAAAGAGTACAGTAGACATGCATTACAACGCTCGTCAGATGACGACGGTGGTGACCTCACTTGTTTTAAAGGATACGGAGGATGGAGATCAAGCACTGTGGCGGAAGGCTACATTGAAGATTTTTGAACAAAGAAAATATTGCAAAAAGCATACTGAAAGTTGATAGTGGTAATGATAAACCAACCACCCTTGTCATTTATGATTTCACAACATCTGAAATTAATGAAAACGTGTTGGACTGCTTTGACAATTGCTCCAAGAATAAGGGTAGTGGCAGTTTCAGTGGTCTATTTAATTTTAATACTTGTTCAAACTGTGTATTTAATATCAATGTGGATAAACAAAAATTATTGTCAATATTGTTCAATAAACTTTTATAAATTGAAACTTGAATAAAAGTGTCAGCTGTAGCTCCTAGGTTTTTGTTGCTAAGATAACATTGTTTTTCTTAGTAAGAAAAATGTCAAACTTAGAGACTTCTGAGAGTCAAAAAATGTCATAGGTTTGTGACAAGAACAGCATTTTTATGATGAAATGAAAATGTACTGAAAACATTTAGTCTTTTCATTCAGAGAACTGATGTGTTGCTAGAACAAAACAATTCTTAAAAATTACTCTCTCTCCATTTTGTTATACGAAGTATAACATACCTTATGATTATAAATCAATGGCCGCCTCTTATTATTGCTGAGAATGATACTGCATCCACTCGTATTACTGCCATACGAAGTGAAGTGCATGGAGCATGAACCCTACAACGCATAGATTCTCCTAGATATGTAATAGGTAGTTGCATACATGCACCGAACTGCACATAGGAGCTGATATAAAGTAGCAGCAGTGTAGTTGCGTAAGAGGGATGGTCGGGGGCTGTTTAAACATTATAATTAAACAAAACATGGTATCCAGATGACGAGGTACATCGATGCAGATTCTAACGTAAATATGTTAGTGCGCTTGGAACACATGCAAATGGTTTGTTTGTGTATACGGCTAGGAAGGGCCGCCTGAGCGAAATTGTAACTAATAATTTCAGAACATTAATTAATTCAAAATATCGTTCAATATCGGGCTGAAATTGCACTAAATAACATCAGCCCAGATATATATTGAATAACAATTAGCGAAGTGGGTTTGCGCAACACTTTTATTTCTGTAACCGAAGCCCTTTTGTTTCAAACGTATGTATTTTATTGTCAGCTCTCGTATTTTTGTTAAGCTCGTTCAGACAAATTCAAAAAGTTGTTGCCTAAAAATTCTGTCAAATGAAATCAAACAATGGTTTTTGGTACCAAAAATCTAGATAAGTAAAATACATCTAGTCGAAAGGACAAGATTTTTAACTCAAGATGTTGCAGAAAAGGGTTAGTTTATACACTGTAAAAAAGTTTCACTCAATTTTACTCAAAATGTATCAATTTCTGTTTACACCCGATTGAGAGAAATTTTCACTCAGTTAGTATGAGTACAACTGAATGAAACTATTGCATCAGAAATGAGTGAGTTTTACTCAAATCCGAGTTACTGCCAACTATCAATTGAGCGACTTTTGACTCTATTCTGAGTATATAAAACCAATTTAGAATTGACTTTTTCTCTAACATGATTTAAATTTAACTATTATTGAGTCATTTTTTACTCAGACTTGGTTTTTACTTAACTAAATATTGAGTGCAAAAATAAATCTCTCATAAATGATTAATTAGGATATACAGTGTTGAAATTAATTAACTTCACGGAGCCTCTTTCTGTTCTGGCTGAGAACCGCCAGCTGAGACCCGCTGCCGCCGCTAAGACTTGTTCTCCTGGCGATCATGCTTTTCTGGAGCATCAAACGGGCCCCTACCAACTGTGGTCGAGATTATAAAAGCAATATGTAAGTGTTACCATCTTCACGGCGCCATTTAAATTACTCGAAATTAATATACATTTAAACTCACTCAGTAATGATGACAATTACTCCGATTTTGGTACAAGTACACCAAATACGAGTACCTGAAGAATTTATTTAAGGAGTACCGATATTTGAGTGAAAGTATTCAGTTTTAATTTAAATATAATCACAAATTAGTAAAATGATCAAAATGGCGAACATTGAGTGAAAATTTACTCAATAATTTCACTCAATCAATTCACTCCGAACCTTTATTGCTTTCACTCACACCGTTTTTTTTTTACAGAGTAGGATACTTTATTTATGTCAAGACTGGGGTAAAATTTTGCGCGAAATCGGATGGTATTTCAATGATAATTAGTTTTAAAAAAAATAATTAATAAAAAATGAAATTGAAAAAAATTATTTTCTTCGAAAAATTGCTTTTTTTAATTCGTATTTTTTTTATATAAATGATCGCTAGAGAAATAGTAAAAAAAGGATTTTGAAGTTCGAAGTCTGTATTTTTAAGAAAAAGATACCTCATTTTGATAGAATGATATTATCTACTTTTCCCGGTATCTAGAATATAGGCATTTTTTGAAGTTGTGATTTTTGGCTCCTTTTCTGTGAATTGATGTGTATTTTGCATTCTTTTGTATAAAACTATTAATTTAAACAATATTATCCATAAATATTGACAAATACGTGTTACAATCAAATTATTAATGACAAAAAAAATGTTTAAAAAATTATTAACGATAACTAAATAAACAATGTTCTAGTCTATTCATTCGACAAGTAAAATGAGGTGAAAAAAATCAGAAATTTGCATGTCAATTCACTTTATTTCTAGATTATATGTTTTAAATTCAGCTACGCTTTTGCCCACACTATAGTCACACTAGTACGATTCCGCACCGAACGGACTTTTCAGACTCTGTAGTTTAGCCGACAATAATAGACTAAGGTCAGCTGTGGTACGGCTCGTCTGTTTGGGCTATAGCAGGAATTATCGTGGTGGAGGGAACCCTCGGCAACTGCTACCTGAGCCGGCATTTGACTGTTAAAAAAAAGGTGGTGCGAATTCGCACTAGTGTGACTTTTAAGTTTAAGTTGATTCCAAATCACAAATTATTAAATAGGTAATGTAATTAAAAAATATATATCTTGTATTCTTGTTGCACTAACTTAATCCTTGACAGAGACCAACACGCAAAAGAAGTCTTAGCTGCTATAGATAAGATCTTACAATTTCTTCATTTTACTTTAGGATTGCTTTTTCAAGTTACCTCCTTGCAAATGGAATTAATAAATAATAATAATAAAAATTAGTGTGAAAAAGTATGAGAGCTAATAAAATATAGAGCGAGTCTCAAAATCAGGGCGCAATCGGTGAGTGGAAGCAATAAAGGTTCAGAGTGAATCCATTGACTGAAATTATTCAGTATATTTTCACTCAATATTGGGCATTTTGATCATTTTACTCATTTGTGATCATATTTAAACTAAAGCTGAGTACACACTCAAATATAGATACTCCTTAAATAAAATTTTCACGTAAACTCGTATTTGGTGCACCTGTATCTAAATCAGAGTAAACGTCCTCATTACTGAGTGATCCCACCCTTTTTAATATCCAGATGCATTGCCTTTGTCTGTTCCCATCGTCCCATTAGGTTATCTCGTGACCGTGGCGTGGTGGATGGCAGTATGGCGTATGGTGTGCTTTGGAGTTGGACAAGTATCGGTTTATCTGGTTATTCTAGTAAATTGTATTTAAATGGAATGATTTAATTACAATAATTAAAGTCTGAATAAAAAATGACTCAATAATAATTAAATTTAAATCATATTTGAGAAAAAGTCAACTCTAAATTGGTTTTATATAAATAGAATAGAATCAAGAGTCTGTGGGTACACATGTTGCAAGTGACCCATATTTGAAAGCACAACGTCAAGAACGATGCAGGACGCACCACGGTGTTCCCGGAAGCCGACCCCTGTAGAGTGGCGCCAGGACCAGGGACTTCTGCCACCGACTACCAAGATACCTACAACCGAATGCACACACAGAAGGCACTCTCCAGCAAACCCTCAAACCGTCAACATTACTTTTTCTACACAAGATTAGTTTTCAATAAAAATAGTTTATTTGTACCGTTGAGAGAGCGTTTTATTCTTGCTATACGGCGAAAGCAACCCTCAAGTCACTCAAATGATAGTTAGCAGTAACTCGGATTTGTGTAAAATTCACTTATTTCTGATGCAATAGTTTCACTCAGAAATTGATACATTATTGAGTAAAATTGGGTGAAATTTGATTGAATTTTTTTTACAGTGTAGCTCGGATGGTAATATCGTAATATAGTATAGTAAGTTTGTTTTAGTTGTACCTTGACATTCAATAACATCAATAAAAGCTACACAAGAAAAAACGCGTACTCGAACTAGTCAGTCACGAATTTGGGGCTAACAGACCTCTGTTTTCTCGCTGTTGTTAGTCAGTTATCCTTATTTCAAATTTCAAAGCGCAAAATTGACGACTATTAGCAAATAGGCCATAACTGCACATGTCAAACTGTTAGAATAATCACATTTTTTCGTCCCTATATTTTATCATGTTTTTAATATTATTGTTGAATCGTATAATGTTAAAATACGTGTTAAATATTGTTTGGTTACTGATGAGGTTCGCTATGGAGGTACATCTATACGCCCTGTAGGGCCGTTAATGAAATGAATCGGTAGAAATATAGAAATACATTAGCTTGACACAACCGATTAGTTTCACAAAGATGCATAAATATCCTTTCCCATTTAATTCTCCGTTTTGGCAAAAATATCGAGGCGACAAAACGACCGTAAATTACAGCATTTGCAATTTTGCGCATTACTGAAACCAGGCCATTTTATTTTTTATTTACATTGGAGGAAAAGGCCATTAGTTTTAAAATTAAAATATACATCACTTGCGAATACCGAAACAAAAACAAATGGCTCTCCGTTTCTTACAATATTACACTATGAAATTTATGATAAGTTATAAAGAACGGGGCTACATTCGCCATTAGCCGGAGAAGTTTTGTTTTTTATCGTTGCCCGCAATGTTTAATGGTATAAAGACGTGTTGACTTCTGCGGATTTATATATTTACTAGTTTGAATTTCGCTTTTTGTCGCACGCCCCCCTGTCAACCGCCGTTATTAATACAAGCGTGTTAAGGATTCGTTTTGTTTTATGGGGTCTGCCGAGGTGTGCCAAAGTGGAGGAATGTCTCACAGGTATAAATTCGCCAAACGTATAAATTTTCTTCAAACTTTTCTGATGAAAGGATTTCAGTCCAGTGTACCTACTTTATATGAATAGCAATTACAACCACCGAATTTTGGAGAGTATTTGCATGGCATGTAAAATATTTTCTGTTTTATTTTTTCCAAAAAAAAGTTGAAAATGCCGTTTTTGCGACATATTGCCTGGCAAGCCAATTTCAGTGACCACCAAAAACAAGTGATGCATATTTTGTAACTTGTTTCATTTTCGTGAAAAAAATGTGGCTGCTAGCTTATAATAATAATTGCTTTATTGGTCTAAAGTTAAAAAAAGTGAATATGTACTTTTAATTTTGATCAAAATTTGGTCCCTACTAGTAATAACAATTTTTGTAATTAATTTGTTATAATTTCTAACAACTATTTAAACATTGAAATGAAGCATAAAATTATTTAATATTTTTAATCACAATTTATTTATAATGGCTGTTCAAAATGTCTTCGTCTTCTTAAGCTGTTAAATATATTATGTGATTCATTTTCTGTAATATTAGCTAATTTATTTATTATGGCGTCCCTTAGCTCATCCATGTAAACTGTTTAAATGCATGGAATTTGTTAATGTTCTAAAGAGATAATAATCTAATGGAGTTAAGTCCGGAGATCTTGGAGGCCATAAGCATCGACTAATATTGCGATCGTCATAAAATTCTCTTAGGAACTCCAATTTGTTGTGTTAGCTGTGTGTGATGTTGCCCCATCTTATTGAAAGTAACCATTGTGCAATTCGTCATCATGTAGCTGATTTAAAAATAGCTGCACAATGTTTTGTGTACATATATCGTTCAGCAGTAACATTATCAAAATAAGTTTAATTATTCTTCGCCGAGATATGACTACCCAAACTTCTATTTTAACAGGATGTAAAGTCTTTTCCATTAACACGTGTAGATTCTCCGCAGATAATTCGATCCGCAGATACTTCGATAATTTTGAAACCATGCCTCATCAGTAAAACAGTTATATTTGAAAGATTGTCATTGTTTAAGTTGTTGTTAAACCAGTTACAATAGTTTACTCATTTTTCATTATCTAATGGCAATAATACTTGCGTCATGGAAACTTTATGTGGATGTAAATGTAATTTTCTTACAGCTCTGTGCACTGATTTATATGACATTCCTATAATTAATATTTAACATTTTATAAATATTGATCCGCCTGAGCTGAAAGTTGTAAAGGTCTAGTGGGGCTTGTAGCTAAATGCTCTCTGACTTCCTCCAGTTTATCTCCAGTTAAAACTGACTTTCTTCTAAGTGACTTCCCTTTACAAACATTACCAGTATTTCTGAATCGTGTCACCAAACGTCGAACATGCTGATCAAAAATGTTATAATCTGCGGATTCATGATTTGGAAACTCTTTTTGGACTAGCAAAAAAACATGTGGATTGAATAATTCCATCCTTTTCATCTCGTTGACCACTATACGAAAGTATGCCTCTTCAGTAAAATCGTCTAACGAAAAGGTCATGTTCTAACCTAAAACATTTTGAGTACTTGTACGCGGGAGCGCAAATGGCTTCATCTGTCATGCGGACTCCCAACTGTGCCAGTCAAATGGCTACAGTAGGAAGCGACCTGCTCACTGCAGGTACTTTGTTGCACGACTGCCACCCACAGAGGGCGTAACACAATGTTTGAAGTGTCTGTCAGTGTTACGAGAAACAACTATTCCGAGAGCTATATGCCCCTACCGGCATTGAATTATACTCGCAACACCTAGTGCAACAGCTAGGATCGTTTGTCAGTTTAACCCACCAGGCACAGACCGGTTTCGGACTTATTAGTCCTCATCAGTGTGTCATAGGTGCGACAACCGACAAACGACCCAGCTGTTCTTCCTCGTATCGTCACGTCAAGGAAATACATGTATTTTCTCGTTTCCTAGCTGTTGCACTAGGTGTTGCGAGTATAATTCAATGCCGGTAGGGGCATATAGCTCTCGGAGTAGTTGTTTCTCGTAACATTGACACTTCAAATTTTGAGTACCAACTTTATATCGAAGAAACCATCAGTATTTGCTTCCTTACCACAAAATTAATAGTTAACAGATGATTAGCGTTGAAAAACCCTGATAAATTCAAATAAAAACACAAATAAATGCAATAGCAAGTACACAAGCAAGTACGGTCGGAAATCTAAGAAAACGGAAAGTAATTTTGATGAAATGGAAGTAAATTTTAATATGTTTACTAACATTTACGTGTGACGTTAGCTTCAATCATTCTGGATCGCTCGGTAGTTTTCAAAAGTCAGAGGCATTCGCATTATATCGGAGTGTGCCTGATTGTTAGAAACTATTTTGGATTGCAGAGAGTGATGGTATTCAGAGTACTACTTGGTCGCCGCCACTTATAGACTTACAGTGCAGCTAGGAATTTTAGACTTGTCTTTGTTGTTCTCGGGCTACGTTCCGTGAGGGCGGGCCTGCTATTAGGGCTCCCTAGATTCGGTTCTTGTTGTTGGTTCTAATAATTCCAAACGTTTTGCCGTTCTTCACTGTCTACAATCGGAAACGAATATAGAGTTCGGCCTTGAACCTCTGATAGCAGGTCGACCCTCACAGAGCGATGACCAGGTACACGCCATGAATTTGTTAGCACATATGAAGTAAAATGATAATTAATAATTAATAATCAAATTAAAACACATTTAATCATTTTCATGCTGGAAAGAATTGACTAATAGTATATTATTCAACGAGCGTATAATGATGGGTATTATTCACGAGGTGAAGTTTACGGCCACGAGCCGCAGGCGAGTGGCCTAAATCACCGAGTGAATAATACCCATTATACGGGAGTAGAATACTATACTTTATCCACGACTATTAAATATTTTTGTTGAAGTTTTTTTTGAAATGATTCGAAAAACATGGTATGTTAAGAAACAGATATACCACTCTCACAAATGAAGTCGCTGATGGCTCAGTGTAGATGCTCTTTCCCTTCCAACCGCGGGTCCCGGGTTCGAATCCGGTCTAGGAAAATTCACTTTTTTAATTTTTTTTTTATATGTACAGCACTGAATTGAAAATATTTAGTGGTTTACACGATAAAATTTTAAAAACGGATTGTTTGTAGCAGAACAATATAATATTATAGCTAAATTAAGGAAGCATCTGACAGTAGTGATTAATGACTCATTAATCACTGCCGTGATTAATGGGTATTATTAAGGTCGAGCAAACAGACGTATAATGGGTACATTATACAATAGTCGTGGATAAACCATTTTTTCCTTATATCTAGTTTTAAATCCGTTGTTGTAATTCTATATATGTCGCTAGATTGTGTAAAAATTTGTTGCTCTTATAATTTTGGTGGTCAAATCATTATCTCCATTCAAACTAATGGAAAAAGTTGAAAATAGAATTAATTTTTAACTAAGATTTTTGAAAATTCGTTTTGTATATTTGATTTGTAATTTTATTTCTAGGTAAACAGATATCTTACATTTTGTTCGAAAAACAGGTCATTTTTATTTTTTAGAATAAAAATAACACCAAAATTATTCGTTTTCCAAAAATATTTATGGTAAAAATAAAATGTAATCAAGAAAAGCCCCGAAATCTAAGTGCTATAGAAAATTTAATTGTCACGTTTCTACAGATTTTAAAATTAAATACTGTTTTCCTATAAAACGAAACTTGTTCTAATTTTTTTCTATAATATGGCTGTTAGTGTGCATTTTTAACTTTAATAGGTACCCATCACTTAAAAAACTGGTTAAAATTATTCCGACATCCTTGAGCGAAATAAGTAAATTGAAAACAATTATGGTGACCCAAATGTCATCTACTTAAGAGATTAAAAGGTTGTTGCTCTGGAAAGCTTTATGTTATTAAGATTTCTTTTTGATAGTTTTTATAAAATGTATCTGCGCAACATACAAAGACAGTTGTCTACACTGGCTTCTTGAAAGCCTTAGACAAGTTGCATTCTGCTATACTAACTTCAGCAACTATTTAAATGACAGAAAACAATTTCTGGAATATCGTGGTTTCACGTCCCTCGAAATTCAGGCTGTTTTTGGGGTACTACAGAGTTATGTCCTTGATCCCCTTTTATTTGCAAGACTTAAGTTGTACCTCTCCAACATAAATAAATACACTTCGGTGCATTATGGCAATCTCCTATAAAGAAAACAGTTTATACTCGTGTTTAATTTTGTAGATTATTTGGCTAAAATCTATAGTGCCAAGTTATATCGTACACATGATGTGAAATATGGGCAGACATCTTCTCAAATATAAATAGGCTTTGGAGAATATCTGGCAAGTGCAAACATGCTTTCGAATGTATTGATATGCAGCATCCACACGATGTGACATTTGCTTACGTTTGGCAAATAATTGGCAAGCGACCGCAACATCTGGAGCCAGCTTTTGTGTGTTGCATGGGACAGTTGGCATATGTTTTGAGTACCTTTATGCTATTTCTATTGAAACGAAAGACGGCACTATGTGGCTTGTATCATTACCTCATGGAATAAGTTGCTTAAATGTTATTTTAATGTGATCAAGCCATAACGGTAACAAACCAAACTATGTAAATTTATTTCTGCGGTTTGTCTAAATTTATGGAATAAGCGTAGTGGTTATTAGTTACGATTAAGTTTAAAGTTTTAGTGTATTCGTAATTAAGTAATAACAAAGATAAATAGTAATGCACATTTTTAACGAAGTCGTTCAGTTTCTTGTATACAGGGATGGCCAGAAGTACGGAATAAAATTCATATCTTTTGAATGAGTTATTATTTTTTTTAAACGCCGAAACACGTTAACAGGTTTTTTTGATTTTTTCCCTTCTTTCCGTTATATAATAATTAATTTTTCTTCAACCCCCTAACCCCAGCTACCCCTACTTTTTTTTCAAATGGAAACATAAGGCATGAGGGGGCTCGTTGAAAAGCTTATAGAAAACCGAATCCAGCCATACCAAATAAACAAGTTTTATTTTTTCAATAACAATTTTTTTTTCATTTAGAAATTGAAACAACTAGATAATTTACAAAAATAAACTCAATGTCGCAAATGCTGAAAATGTCCTCCATTCACTATTTGGCATTCTCCAAGACGATAGTAAAAGCTGTCCACAGCATTCTGAATGACTTCAGCTGGTAAATTATGCATCTCCGCCCTAATCTTGTTCTTTAAATTCTCAATATTATCCGGTCTGTCCTGGTAGACTCTTTCTTTCAAATATCCCCAAAGAAAATAATCCAGGGGTGTTAAGTCGGGGGATCTTGGCGGCCATTCAACTGTACCCCGTCTACCAATCCAGCGATTTGGAAACATTTCATCTAAGTATCTTCGAACATCAATACCAAAATGTGGGGGAGCGCCATCTTGTTGGAACCAAATTCTTTCATTCGGTATATCTGGATCAATTTCATGAGGGAAAATCACAGCTAGAGCAGGTATCAGGTCAAATGTTAGGAAATCCAGGTAGCGTGCGGCAGTAAGATTTTCTTCAAAAAAGAATGGGCCCAAGATTCTGTTGTTGATGATACCTGCCCATACATTAACTTTTTGTGGATGCTGCGTATGCGATTCGCATGTCCAGTGTGGATTTTCCTGGGACCAAAAGCGATAGTTGTGCCTGTTAACCACTCCATTTAAATAAAACGTAGCTTCATCCGAAAAAAGTACGTCTCGTTGAAAACCATTATTGTCGTCACACCGTCTCATCATTTCCTCACAAAATTGTAATCGCCTATCATAATCGTCTTCCAAAAGCTCTTGGACAAGACATACCTTATAGGGGTGGTATTTCTCTTGTTTCAGAAACATTCGAATTGCAGTTCGAGAAGCATCGTGATTGCGGGCCAATGAAACAGTTGAAGTATGAGTATTTTCAACAAGTTCTAATGTAATGTCTAATTTCTTTTCTTCATTCAAAGCACGTGCCCGTCCAGTTTTGGGCAAAGTCTGTACTGTACCGTATTTCTCAAATTTGTGAAATATTTTACTAACTGTCCCTTAGGAGATTTGGTTTTCGGGATATTTCGTATTATATAAATCACGCACTTCAGCCTGACTTCTTATTTTGTCTCCACATCCAAGCAGTATCAAGATTTCGATGCGTTGCCTTTACGACAATACCATCGCAATTCAGTAAATAACTTGATTTTGACACAATAGTAACATTTCGAACTCCAATTTACAACTAAAGCGAAAAATTAACCAGAAAGCCTGGCAAGTAAGTGGTACCAAAAAACGCAACATAAAAAATATATCTTTTTTGCGTTAGCAGTGGTAGATACAGTTTCAAATTCTTTAATTTAGTCTGTGCAAATTCATGGAGGGTAACACCGAAGATAATTAAATTTTATTTCACTTGTTAAGTAGGTGTTTTATACAACCCTAAAAACCTTGCTACTGAAAAAATAAAACTTGTTTATTTGGTATGCTGAATTCGGTTTTCTATAAGCTTTTCAACGAGCCCTCTCATGCCTTATGTTTCCATTTGAAAAAAAAGTAGGTGTAGCTGGGGGTTAGGGGGTTGAAGAAAAATTAATTAATATATAACCGAAAGATGGGAAAAAATCAAAATCAGTTAACGTGTTTCGGCGTTTTAAAAAAAATTAACTCATTCAAAAGATATGAATTTTATTCCGTACTTCTGGCCATCCCTGTAGATACTAGATAATATTAACAAAGTAATTAAATAATTTTGTATAGAACATTATAAGTATTTTCTTAATTGAATAATGAATAAAATTCATTAGAAAAAACGTAAATTTATTACCTGAAAATATTTTTGCTATAATCCCGCACTTTAGGTACTTTTATTAGTGTTTTAATATTGTTTGCTATAACTCTGCACAAGCATGGATTTTTATGTTTACCTTTCAGGATTTGAATCGCAAAAACAGTGAATGCCGTGCCTCATGAAAAAGCATTAGTATTTCATTTCAATAACGCGAAAAGTAATAATATTACATTGTTTTCGCTCAGAAATGATGATAAAATACCAGGAACGAACTTTGAAACCGTAAAAATGCAATTTTAATAGAAATACGGGTTATATCTGGGAAAGCGCGATGGATTTTTTCATCACATTTTCCAGCGGGAAAATGTATGCTCTAAAAGAAACCGGAACAATTTAATGAAAACTATAAAATATCCGGAATGCGAATTTGTGCCCTAAATTATTAAAATTACTACTTGTTATTTACAGTTGACGCAGTTCCATCTCTGTCGTCTCTCTCCGACTTTCTCTGTCGCTGGCAGCGGGGCTCGCATAGACGGAGGGAAAACTGGAGAACGGGGGGTTTGCACGGACACCTCCAGAGTTTTCTTTACAGGTAAGTTGTTGAAATAATCGTTAGTAATTAATAATATTTGACACGCGCATAAGCAAAAGTGCTCTTTGTTTTTAATGGAACACATATTTTCAAAACAAAAAGGCTTAATTAAAAAAAATAAATAAAAAATAGTTAAAAGAAATACAGGGTGTTAATGAACTTATCTCAAATATTTTTGCCATATGTCCGTTATGTCAAAATGAGGTAAATATACGGATTTGTCTTGAGTAAAATGTAATTTTAAAATCTGACTTACCTCAACATGGCAAAGAGCCACCTTTTGAAAACTGCTGATTTTCATAGATGTTCGATGTATCCACCATTTGCTTGCACACAGGCTTCAGCGCGACGTATCCAATTCGCTCGCGCGCGTTGCAGCCTTGCCACGTCCTCTCGAATCGTATTTCAAGCTTCATTAATACGATGTCGCAGTTGGTCGATGTCACGAACTTCCGAGAAATACACAACACTTTTCACATATCCCCACAAAAAGAAGCCTAAAGGGATCTTCCAATAACTCGGGCAAGCGATTTTGCAAAAAATCTCGGTATGAAGCACCGTCTAAGCGTCTAGTCAAAAGTGTAATTAAGGATACGAGCCCACATGTTCACTGAAAACTATTGCTGAAAGGCACCGCGACGTATTTCATGTGGATTTTCGATAGTTCAATGGTGAGTGTTGTGGACGTTACGTACACCATTTCGACTGTACATGCTTCATTTGTAACAAGTACTCGCGCTGTAAATTGAGGATTTCTTGCATGTTCCTGAAGCAACCATTCGCAAAAACCTCGATGTAGTGGAACACCCTCAGGAGTAAGCGCTTGAGCACGATGAATATCGTCGCATATACTTTTCTGCAACAGCTGTTTTGTTTTATCGCTGTTTATAGAAGTTTATACAGCCAATATTACTTTCGTCTCTCGTGATGATCCTTTGAATGAATGTTGTTATTGGATTGTTCTAGGAGTCGCCGAAAAACGTACATACGATTTTCTTTCTCTTGTTCGGTCATCAGACGAGGAATAAATTTTGCTGCAACTCGATGCATGTTCAAATTTTCATTCAAAATTTCATGGCCAATTGAGATGCTAACCTCTTCTGCAATTTATCTGACAGTCAATCGGCGATTTGCACGCACCAGATCTTTGAGTTTTTGAACGCGGGTGTCATCAGTTGAGGTCGAAGGTCTTCCTGGTTTTGTAATTCGTGAAAACCATTCGTGACCATTGCACAGAACTTGTTAAGTACGCCGCCATATTTTATCATATATCATACAATATACAGGGTGAGTCAGTTTTTTGTGGTAGGATTTTAACAGTTGATAGAGATTCATTTTTTAATAAGAAAAGTTTCTATAAACGTAGGTCTTAGAACGCTTCGTTTGTGAGATATAGGGTGTTGAAAACAAAATTTTTTTAAGAATTTTTCTTAATATCTCTTAAATACCAACATATATTGAACTGAAATTTGGTATTAATAACACATTAGTTATAGTGAATAAAACAAAGATATCTGTTATCCATTTCACACACCAGTGACGTGCCTGAGGTGAGTTACTGCCCCCTTCAAAAAATAATTCGCACGCCCGTGAATTTTTCTGGAAAATAACATTTCTAATTTTTTTAGTCAATTCTAAACAAAACAGCTGTCTTTCATTTTTTTATAAAATGAAGGGTTTTCGGTTAAATTCATTTGGCATGAAACTGTTCCAACAATATTGGTACCTAATACATTTGTGAATTAATAAGAAAAATATGATGTGCACTGAAAATCAACAAAAACGATTGAATGAATAATAACAGTTAATAGAGAAGCATATTTTAATAAGAAAAGTTCCTATAAACATAGGTCTTGAAACGCTTCGTTTGTGAGATATAGGGATATAAGGCCAATAGATATTAAACTGAAATTTGGCATGAAAAAACAAACACAGAACTTAAAAAAAAGAACTAATTGACACACACGTTACACAATGTTTGCGTTCTTATGTTAACGTTATGACATTTAATCGTTTTTGTTGATTTTCAGGGTACATCATATTTTTCTTATTACAAATGTATTACCAATATCGTTGGAACAGTTTCATGCCAAATGAATTTAACCAAAAACCGTTTATTTTATAAAAAATTGAAAGAGAGCCGTTTTGTTTAGAATTGATTAAAACATTTAGAAATGAAGTTATTTTCCAGAAAAATCCTCGGGCGTACGAATTATTTTTTTAAAGGGGGCAGTAACCCACTTCAGGCACGTCACTGGTGTGTGAAATGGATAACAGATATCTTTATTTTATTCACCATAACTAATGTGTTATTAATAGCAAATTTCAGTTCAATATATGTTGGTCTTTTAGAGATATTAAGAAAAATTCTTTAAAAAAAGGTTGTTTTCAACACCCTATATCTCACAAACGAAGCATTCTAAGACCTACGTTTATAGGAACTTTTCTTATTAAAAAATGATTCTCTATCAACTGTTAAAATCCTACTACAAAAAACTGACTCACCCTGTACATTTGTAATATTTATAAATTAAAATTTTAAGAGTATTTTATTTATTTAGGAAAAATTATCAATCTGTTTTATAATTTTAATGTAATGTTTAATAATAATTAATAAAAGTTCTTTAACGTGCTCTCGCAGCTATTCGAGTTACTATTGAATTGAGCTAAGTTTAATTAGCAGGTCTTATTTTGATCTTGAATAAATTGACTCCTTGTATATCCACTGGCATTTAAATCTAATAATGAATATTTTGTGCTAGTAGTGTCACATATTGGAAAACATTTTAATGGCCGAACATATTTTTATTCAGTGCAAAATTTTCCCATTGAACGGCATAATTATTGCCAGCTTTTAATTTTCATTTTCGTTTTTATTTTGCTCTTTGTTAAAAAACCGTTGTGATCAAAGAAAACCGTCAACATTTACTGCATGTAGTTTAGTTAATTCTAGCGCTGTTTAAAAATTTTAAATAGTGAATTATGCCGGGTGACCCAAGTCACTTGGAATTTGAAGTAGATACACAATTTTTGCTTATTTATGTTAAAATAACTTTTTAACATTTCTATGGAATGCTGAAACATGTTTAATTTAGTTATCTCATCGGACTGTTATATTTTCAGTGTTATTTTACGGATTTAGAAATAATAGCAGCCTTTATAAGTAGCCATAATAAGGCTTAGTGCGGAGTTTAACAGGACCGTAGTCAGATTACGAATAAAAATATTTATATGTTTACAGAAAATATGTCGCAACATAGCACTATTGCCAAAGAGCAAGGCTAAGTAGAGGATAAAATACCTGTATAAACCACATTTGAAATAATTCCCGTCTATTTATTTTCTCTTTTGGCATTTTACTTCACTTTTTCCCCCAACTAATAGTTGTTAATGTAAATTATGTTACTATTTATAAATAGTTATTCAAATGCACATGGCAAATACAGTTTACAGCAGACGTAAATAAAAATGGTATCGACGCGACACCAACTACTACAAAGTTCCGAAAATAACAACAGTTCAAAACGCGAATCAGCTGTGAATGCCACCGACCCTCGCGCCGGCTCTGTTAGACTCTGCACGTGCACTAAGCCTAGCCATTATATACGAAATTAGTCACTTGTTTTAAATTTTATTTTTCTTATAAATTTTTGTGTAAAATAAAGTGGCTTGGCCAATTTCCAGGTAGATAAAAATACAACATTTTTACCTTGATAGAATAAGTTCTAGTTACAATCGTTAAAATGTTAGTAATAATTAAAAATGTATTGTAGTGTTGAACCAAAATAAGCAAAAACTTAATTAGTGTGCCCCATTTGAGTTTCGAAAACTCTGACTACTTATGATTAAACCGCAAATGATTTTTCTTCCAACAAACTTTGAGAAAGTTGCAAATAATGCTACGAATAGCAAAATATCCATCCAGTGTCAAAAATTAATGGGTGATATAAAAAGGTTCACTACACCCAAGTTTGTAAAATTTTAATTAATTAATGGCACCGATATCCTTTTAAGGAAGGGTTCTAATGCATACAGGTAATATATCCCTGAGAGAAGAAATGGCATTAAGTTAAACCCATTTCGCCCTTACCATTTTAAAATTTTAATTGATAACTTTCGCCGAACACGCGGTATAAATACTTGTCTGAAACTTTTTCTTGCGGCGTAGTAGCTAATGTTTTGGCTAAATAAATGAATGCATATTTTGTGTTTCATTAGATGAGCTTTAAGGGGTAATTTAGCATTAAGTAAGCTTTAGTTGGTTGGCGTTAGGTAGAAAAACAGTGGGAAAAGTTTTAAAGAGTCATCTTTCCTTGCCTGTAAATTCTGAACTTTTGCCATAAAGACGGGGCAATCGATAAAATTAATTTTTGTTATTAACGATTATAATATATTACTCGGAAAAGCGTTAAGTTTTTCTTTAATTAATTCTTGGTGGAAGCCGTTGAAATATCTGGCTTTTAATTTAATTAAGAAAAGTTATTTGGAGGTCTTTTTTCCTTAAAATTCTACAGTTGCTTTCTCGGCAATGCTACGACATTGTGAAATTCCACCTTAAAGTAAATATCTCGACACTTTCTAGAAAATTGCAGTTTGAATTTAAGAAATATGTTATGCTTTATGGATTCTAACAAATAATGTATAGTTTTACGTGTCACTTAAATCTTGATATTGCAACACGCGATTTGATTTAAATGCATTTCCATGGAATTTACATTTCGCTTCACAATACTAAGTTGCATTATTCACATTTAATATAACTTTTGCCGAGATAAATGCGTAGGACATAGCTGTTTGCTTGGTTTTTTATTAGGATCCAGTTTCTTGTATAAAAATTGATTATTACAGAAAATAGCCCGAATGGTAATGTACCTCTAGTCCTCCAGTCTCTCTTAGTTACACAACTTTCTTATATGCCGGAATGAAATATGTATCTAGTGGTCTTGATTTTTAAATATTTTCTAGGTACTGTTTGCCAGATATTCATTTTTAACGTTATAATCAACTACTTCATTTAAATATTTAAGCAAGGTGTAAATACATAAAATATTTCAGGAAGTGATTTCTTAAATTATATACAGGGTGTCCCGTTACTTGATACAAAAATGTCGAGCACAAATAGATGATGTCAAACTAATATTTATTCTTCATTAAAATTCTTTTCATCGGGCCTTCGTGAACAAGTTACGGGCCTTCAGTGGTGAGAATTAAAAAGTTATTTTTATTTAGTCTCTAAACTAATAACTTCAGCGTGATGCAAATTTGGTGATCGATAACACATGTGTACAGCTTGTTTTTGATGTTGTAAGTGAAACTTCATTATGCCAAGAACGACAGAGACGGACTATGCCCAATGATTAACAACCCAAAATTTTTGCATAGATGACGATCCCAATCAAAAATAATTTCCTTGAAGAATTTACCAACAACCGTCTCCGACAGTCAGGCCGCGCTCAGAGCGATTAGCTCCCCGAGGACTAGGTCTGCCCTTGTCCAAGAATGTGGAGACGCTCTAGAGTCATTGGCCAGACGAAAAGAAGTAGAGTTGGTTTGGGTCCCAGGCCATAGGGGCATCCCTGGTAATGAGAGGGCGGATCCATTAGCTCGTCTTGGGTCCAGGGGACCTGGACAGGGACCTGAACCAATCTTAGGTATCACACGTGGCAGAATTAATGGGGCCCTCAATAAGTGGGCCTATCAAACTTTAGGTCTGGATTGGAGGAGAAATAGAGGATGCAGGCAGGCCCATAGTTTTATACATGGACCTAGCAAATCCAAGACAAGATGGCTGCTGAGCCTCAATCGAAGAGCCCTAAATCAAATGGTGGGGGTTCTGACAGGCCACTGCAGACTTAGGAGGCATTTAAGCTTAATAGGAATTGAGGAGGACCCTCTATGTCCGAAATGTGGCGAAGGGGAGGACACCCCTGTCCACCTTCTGGGACAGTGTGCAGCCTTTGGGAGAATAAGACATAAAGTCTTTGATGCTGAAGAGCTGCAAGGGGTTGAGGTGAGAGACCTTCCATGGACCAAAATCCTGGCGTTCATTAGGACGTCGGGTAGGTTCGAGGAGGGTCAGAGGCAGAGAGTGGTTAGGTCAAAAAGGGCCCACTTGTGGCCTAATTGCCAGGCTTAGGCCGCCCCTTTACTACTACTACTACTACTACCAACAACCGTCTTTGTTCAACTCGGTAAAATTAACAATTTAGGAAATATTTGTGATTTTATGCCACAGTGCACATCGAGCGGCGCCTCCACAATTTTTTTTATTATTAGCTTTTAATTAGACATAATTACTATGTTATGTTACATATTTTTAAATTGACACAAAATTGGACAAACACACTTTATACATAACACAAAATAGAAAAAACAAAACAAGGATAAGTTAAAGTAAGCTAAAAAAATAATTTAAAAGAAAGCTATTAAAATACATGACCAATATGGGCACCTTCCACGTCCACACACTTCTTAAGTCTACGATAATGTTATTTGTTTGTACACGAAAATGCATTTCTGGGGTAATAATTTCATAGATCCATACGTTTTTGAGGAACGTCTGAATGGACATCGATTTTTGGAGTGTTTGCAAAATAATTTGCAGCCACCACCGAAGAAACGTTTGGTTCATGCACGATAGGGCTCCTCCCCATTTTAATATTTGGAGGGGCACCATCTTGTTGGAACCAGACATCACTAGCAGGCACATCGTGCTCATTAGGGGTAGGAAAAATTAATTCCAGGGCTGAAAACATAAAAATCCAAATAAATGTCGCCTGTCAAATTGTCCTCAAAGAAGTAAGGTCCCAGTATGCGATTTCCTACTATTCCAGCCCAAATATTCAGTTTCCGGCCGTTGTGTATGTTTTTCTTGCATCCAATCCAGATTTTCTGGCCTCCAAAACCTAGTATTTTGCCTGTTCACACTTTCGTTTAAGAAAAGAGTTGCTTCGTCAGTGAAAATTATGTGTTTCTTTAAGTTGGGTTGTCTTTCAAATAAATTTCTAATTTCCTCACAAAACTTAATCATCTGTCTGTGTCGTCTGCCCATAATTCTTGTAAGACGTTAACTTTGTAAGGATGCCACATTTGAGACTTCAGAGTTCTGTGAACTGAGGACTTCGACAAGTTGAAGTTGGTAGAGATAGATCTATTTAATGAGTGAGGATATTCAGTAACGGCCAGCATCACATTTTGACAGTCATTTTCGCTTACCGTTCTTTCCCTTACTGATCCCGGTAAATCTTTTGTACTTCCGGTTCCTTCAAACTTTTTGGATACTTTACTTATTGTAGCCCTACTAATTTTCTGGTCTAGATACTTATGGTGACATAAGTCACATACCGCCTCTTGACTACGGATTTTATCTCCGCATATTTAAAATTTCAATTCTCTGTTTTTCGCTTACTTAAACAGGCAACCATTTTTCAAAATAATTTAACAACGAATGAATTGGTACTATATAAAACAGTTCACGTTATACCTAAGATGAATTTTATGTGTTTATCTATGTGTTTTTTTTTTGGGAAAAAAGCTATAAAGTATGTAGAAAAAGATTATTCTCGTTTGAAATAGTCGTCAGTACGACATAAGACAATTGTTTACATTTTGTTGACAACTTTGACAAGAAAGTAGGTATAACCTTATATCGCTGAATTCGTCTTTAGAAGGGCTATTTAAACTATAAAATATAGAGCGTCCTATTAAAAAAATATCGTTAATGATATAGGTCTCAAATAGGTATCAAATATGGCCCAAAAAAGTAGAAAATATTGCAGAAAAGTAACAATTTCTATTTACTAATTGATCTGTTTTTTAAAATCAGAATTGGAAAAAAAAATAAATTTTGGGACACAGTGTATATTATAACAAGAAAAGTTTATGTAAACTTAAATGCCTTAGTTTTTGAAACACAAGGTGTTAAAGTGTTCATATAACATTTACGTAAATTTCTCTGAAGATGGACGTAAACTTATGAAATTTGGACTAGTGATTTAGCTAAGTAAAGGTAAAATTAACGAAGTGAAATGCTCCTAAAGAAATAAAAAATTCTACACCATGATGGCTGGATTTCAATAAAAAATTGGAATAAATCTTTTCTGTGAAACTAGTAGAGAGTTTCTGTCCTTTTATTCAATTCTGGTAAAATACAATTAGAAATCAAACGCATACATCGAATTTCCAAAATCGGCAGTTCATCAGAGAAATTCTGAGGTTCTTCTCAGTTTAGTATTTCGGCCACTAATTGACATAATTATAGAAAAATTCAATGAATTTTTACCTTCACCTAATTCAATCCATAAGCAAGTTTCCATTATTTTTATTAATATATTAACCAACAGACCAGAGACTCGTTCTGGTTACTGAATTGAGACAAACAACCAAGGTCGACGTTCAATCACCTGTCGGGGTGGCACCGCGAATTTTCACGGTTCGGTTTGGATCCTGATATCTGCTCTCTCCGGATTCGGACGATTCGTGGCTGTTATTATAAATCTGAGTGAGACAACTAAGTGACATGTCCATCTGAAATTTCGTAGCATTCTTGTTGTTTTCGCGGAAGAATTGAAAACTGGGCTGAAATTTTGGTCGTCCCTTGAGAGTCGCCGAAAATCGCTCTGCCAGCAGCATCAGCCTTTTTAGATTTCATCTGCTGAGGTTTGTTGCTCTGTCAACATATTCGACTTCATGACTTCGATACGTAGATACAAATTTTGATTTCCTCGTAGTGTCGTCTGCTACACAGACATCGGCAACTACTTCTGGCTGGGTTGTCTGCACATAGGTGCTCTTCAAGTGGCTTCTAGGTCAGATTAAAAAATTGAGTGAAATTCGAATTGCACTTGGGACTTGGACATCAACAGGATGTATTAACAATTTCCACAATGACCATATTTCGAAACAAGACAATCTGCCTGTCTTATTGGAAGCAATACACCAGGTAAAATTTTCCATACCAGGTGCGTGGGGTGGAATTGATTTGATTGATCCTTATTTTCTTTCACATCTCAATTTTCTAATACCTGAAGTACTGGACAATTTGCCTTTCGCTCCTCATTTTGCTATAAGAATAAGGCTGTGCCTCAGTAATGTATTTCCAGATCGATGGATCGGCCATTCCGGTTCCCAGCCTTCCTTTTAATTTTTAGTTTGGGTCACCTTAGAATACACTACTCCAATTACCACAGAATCATTTTCAGCATTTAAGTGTTAGCATTTTGCCAGTTATTCATTATTTGTTCATGTTTCATTGTGTTCTAGCGTGTTACTAGTTTTTGAAACAAGTTACGGATTTTGATACGTTTTTACTTTTAATAAAATAACACTTTCCCAACACTAAGCTTCAAATGGAAACATGCCAAATGATATTTTGTCAGGTAACATTGAAGATTGCAAAAAAATGCTCACAAAATTAAAAACATCAGTCTTCTATACAGTTTTCAAAGCTTCACAGCAGGATTCGTTAAATATTATCCCCATTCAATTTACATACCGTTGTAAGAAATTCATTTGTGGCTTTCTAGTTATAATACCTAAATAAATTAATCATCGCAACTGCTGTATATTCATCACATGTTATTGTTCCATTCGAATCGGAACAGTAATAAAATATCAGCGGCATATGAAACGCTGCAACGATATATAATAACACAAATTATTAATAATTATTAACTAGAGTACATGTCATATATTTAATTAATTCGAATATAAATTGTTATTAAAGGCATTTGTATTAATTATTGTTGTGTCATTCTGAGAAAGAAATCGTTAATTAAATTGTACGCTAGATATATATCGGCATTATAATATCCAGCACGTAATATATGTTTTTCCGATAATAATATATTCCATTGGAGATTTTCTGTATGAGTTAGATACTCTCAGTATACGTTGTTCTATAGACATATCAGCTTGGAATATTTATTTTACAGTAGCCATAGGTTAAGTTATGCTTCATTTGTTCACAAAATCGTGTTTGAAGCTTTAAATTGGTCAGCACTTTTATATAAAGTTTTTCTTGATATATGAATAAAATATATTGCATTACAGTTGACTTATTGCATATATCTTTACAGTGTGTCTTTTCTTGTGAAGTGTAAGGAATGTGTATTTTTGAAAATTTAAATTTTCATTTGGGTATAAAGAGAAATCGTGAATAAATTTAATCAAAATGTTGCAGTTTTTCTTCATTGTTCCTTTACGTGACCTATATTGTAGATTTTTATAATCATTATTTTCATACAGCCATTGAATTCTGTTTTTCAAAATTGAAAAATTTGTATTTGAAGAGACCAGGTATATAAAAGGTGGTACTGTAGTGCTGAAATAAAAATATCATTCAAATTTATAAAGACAGTGTTCTAAGTAGATATACAGGGTGTAGGAAGTACAACAATTGCTCAAAATGTCCACTACCATTTTCGATGCACCCACGACACCTTCGAATCCAATTTTCGTGCACTCGCTGGAAAACACCTCAAGAAAAGGAAATAGTGGTACACAAATAACACTCAGACACAGTCCAATTCCAGATACCAACTGAATTGCGTATTGCTGGACAGCTTATTACCTCGTGTTATCTGCCGCGCCGTTGTCACATTGCTCGATATGAATTTTATCGAATTTTAAATTTATTACAACGCTAATTATGTTTTAGAATTAAGCAAAGAAGTTCAAAAAAGTGATAAACATTGTATTTTATGGGATTCTATGCACGTAGTTATGTCAATATTCCTTAATTATTCGAACTTTTGTACATTAAGTTGGAGATTTTGATAATTTTTTTCTTGGAAATGGTTGAGTTTAGGACCCATATCATATGAGGTTTTTTGTTTATTTTAATGTATCATCTGTTAAAATTAAGGCAGTCAAACTTCTAACACCCTGTATAATAAATAGATTTTGACACGTTGGTGCGAAAATAAGGCGTCGAGGTAAGGGGGGATCCAGGGTTTGCACTATAGACTGTGCTTCATATAAATAAATTTAAAAAATTAAATTCCTGTCAGTTTAAAGGCTATCAGGCTAAAATCCAAGATCACCACCTATGTTTTCATTCGAAATTCTACAAATTTTACTTGAAATATTTTTATTGTTAGAGTTATTCAGAGAAAATTGAGTTTGTCCCTCAAATGATTCGCAGAGACATACTGACTCTATATTCGAACGAAAAAATTGGTTTTATATCGTTTGCTGGCATAAAAAAATTGAATATTTTGTATAGTATCAAGTTAATTTTGGTTTAAGATCAAATCCAGGGTCAGTAGCATTTGGGTTTCTTAATAGCCAACAACTTTTATCCTGAAAAGTTATTGGGAGTTTCGGTTTTTTTCGCACACTGTATAATATTTCCCAGATTTCCAATTTTATTACAAGCTATCATTAGCGAATTAAAATTAATATTACTAGTATTAATAATACCAGATTGGTGGCTATCGGTTTTAATTTTATTATTCTTCAGATTTGGTATATTTTAAACCGCAATAATTTTTCCCAATGAATATTTTCTCTTAGATATATGAAACAGGGACTTTACCGATACAGAAAATACATTTTTGCTCTTGACAAGAATTTCTTCATTTTTCAGAAATGAAAATATGCTACCAATTGTTTTTTAACCAAAATCGTTTCCCAAAATGTAAAAATTTCATTTCAAAAATGTTTATGGTTAAATAGCTAAGATGATGTGTGGAGATCCTGTACATATTAAATGTTGGAAAATTTCTGCATAATGAAGATGTAATATACAGGGTGTTCCAATTAATACTCCCCACCTGGAAAATATCGGAATTAAAATAAAAAAAGAATAAATAATTTCTGTTTCGTGATGATTTTACGGGATATTGTCTCTACAAGAAAAAAGAAGACAATATTGTCTCGTTTAAAGTAAAACAGGTAAAAAATTGAACTGATAAGAGTGTGAAGTTTTTGTATTGAAAGATAAACGAAAAATAAGAAAATAAAAAATTATCAAAAAATTGTCCAAGAATGTAACGCCCGAAACCAATTTGAAAACTTAATAAAATAACATTCTTTCATTCATTGATATTTTGTCTTATTCTTTAAGTAATGATTTTATTCTCATATCCCAACCAAAATTTAAAATGTCGTATGTCGTCGTGAGCAGTATTGAAAAAGCTTTAAAATGAGGTGCCATTTAAAATTTAAGAGTATTTTACGCTACTGCATAAGGAATAGCTTCAAAGACACCAAAACTTACGCCATCACGTGTCCCCCTTGAAAAGAAAATCGACGTGTCTCAAGTTTCTTTTGTTTTTTTTAATTCCGATATTTTCCAGGTGGGAAGCTTTAATTGGAACACCCTGTATATATTTTACAGTAGCATTCATCAGTATAATAATTCGTATTTCGCCAAAATAAATTATTTCGTCTTGTATCAGCCTCTAATAAACGTTATTACCTTGCTTAACATACTTGTCATCTTGAAAGACAATAATTAGCTATAAACATAAATATGCAGTAGAGCGGTATATTGTAATATAAATAATGAAACATATAATTAAGTTAACTGAATAATGCCGGCTCGACCGGCCATAATTTTCTTTGCCACCGGTAAACCAACGCAAAGTGACTGTAATATTTACCATGACAATTTAATTAGCAGGTAAACTCCTATTTTAAAACGAAAAAAATGGCCGTTTTTATAATAAAATCCTCAAGACTTGTCGCGGTAAACGTTGTTCAAAAAATTATGTTGAATCAATTCGTCAAGCCTTGATGTATTACCTCTGTATTTATAATTAAATTTGCATATATATTGCTTGTGACCTCACAAATATTATCGATCCTAAAAAGCTGAGACACAATCTGGGGAATAATGTACATTTTGCAAAATAAAGGGTCGCATGATGGAAAGTTGCATAATTACATATAATTATTGAATATTATATATTTTACAAGCGATATTTCTATTTTAATGGGGCAGTTTACGATCAGAAATTCGTATCAAGTATGGTCATAAAGTAAGTTTATTGCGTTTCTGCATTATTTGTTACAATATATTATAAGATGTAATATAAACAGGGGAATCTAAACAATGCTAATAATGGTTCTGTAAATGGTCTCTAAAGTTAAAGTAAAATATCTCATTTCCCTGTCTCGTTTCATGTTTATAATTAATCGCGAACTTAATTTAGTTTGATACAACTGTAGTTTCTTTTTTGTCTCTGTCCTAAGGCCATCATAAATAAAGATAAAGAGAGTATAAGACTTGTCGCCTATAATGACTTCTAAGTAATCTCTTTCCAATTTGTTAAAATGCACATGTTTTGCCATAAGTTAGATTAGACTCATATGAAGATTAGAAAATTAGAAACTAATACTAATTTGTGCTGGATATTGAGTGTTGCGATAAAATGCGACTTCACAAAAATGAAGTCAAACAATGTATTTCTATACCAGAAAAATCTGAGTATGCAAAAGATAACTAAGCTCATAGACAAGATTTCTCTCCGATGATATTGCGGGAGACGACTATTCTACTTGCCCCATCTAGCATTGGATTATACTAGCACAATCTAGTAAATCTAAATCTAAGTCTAAATATTATTAATATAAAGACACATACCTGATGTATCGAAATTGTTTCAAAGAAACATCTTTTATTCTTGTTGTTTTAACAACATTTGTGACATATACTAACAAGTAAAAATAGCCGCTATAGAAAAATCTTACTATTTCTAAATTTTACATAGGATTGTTCATTATTGTGATTCATTATTCTTATTCATTAATCTATCAAAAACGATATAACTCTTGTGGTTATGACATGAACTTGGAAAATACTCTACTGTATAGAGAAGGCTGATTATTCTTTAGAAAGGAATGTTGAATCACGAATCACGAATTGAGCTATCACATCACAGGAATTTCCTAACCTCAAAAAAACAGGTCAAAAATAGCAAATATTCTCGAAAAAGTGCTAGGAAAACTAGAAAAACATTTTTTTTCTATATTCAAACGTTGATTTATATAGTTAAGAACCCGCCGAACGTGAATTAGCGGTCAGAATTGATGGTTCTTTTTCTAACCTCAAAAAAACGGGTCAATTAAAGTCAGATATCACAAATTTTCAAAAAATATCACATTCGCGACAAATTTGGTATACGGACGTTTTCGGGGTCGCTGATCACGGATCCGAGGTCAATTTTGCAAAATTCAAGATGGCGAATCCAAGATGTGCGACCAAATTTTCAAAAAATAACAGATTCGCATTAAATTTAGTATAAGGGGGTTTTCGGGGTCGCTGATCACGAATTCGACGTCAATTTTGCAAAATTCAAAATGGCGGCCGCATAAATTTTCAAAAAATAACATTCGCGCCAAATTTGGTATACGGGGGTTTTCGAGGTCACTGATCACGAATTCAAGATCACATTTACAAAATTCAACCCGTGAATAGATCTTTTACAGAAAAAAAGAACAAGATATAGCCGAAAAAAAGTAGATTAACACAGGATTGGGTACTCAGATTATAAAGGGAAATATTACAAAATGAGTTTCGCAATTCTGACCTCGAATACGTAATCAGCGACCCCGAAAACCCCCGTATACCAAATTTGCTGCGATTCTGTTATTATTTGAAAATTTGGTCGCCCATTTTGCATCCGCCATCTTGAATTTTGCAAAATTTACCTCAGATCCAGAGTCAGCGATCCCGAGCACCCCCGTATACCAAATTTGCTTCGATTCTGTTATTTTTTGAAAATTTGGTCGACCATCTTGGATTCG
Organism: Anoplophora glabripennis; assembly: GCF_000390285.2. Lineage (NCBI taxonomy): Eukaryota > Metazoa > Arthropoda > Insecta > Coleoptera > Cerambycidae > Anoplophora > Anoplophora glabripennis. The sequence goes on along the minus strand of NW_019416218.1, from coordinate 652,969 downwards.
CCATTTTGAATTTTGCAAAATTGACCTCGGATCCGTGATCAGCGAACCAGAAAACCCCCGTATATCAAATTTGGCGCGAATATGTTATTGTTTGAAAATTCGTGATATCTGACTTTAATTGACCCGTTTCTTTGAGTTTAGAAAAAGAACCATTAATTAAAAAAAATTATTTTTTCTAGCACTTTTACATGAATTTTTGCTATTTTTTACCTGTTTTTTGAGGTTAGGAAATTCTGTCAAATCTAGTCGTTTCTGTTAAATCCCAAAGATAATACTTTCAACTGAAAATGGAGCTTACCTCATCCCATTGAACACCACGTCTCCCAAATTTTAATTAAATTTTTTGTGTCCTCACTGTAGGCCCATACTATCGAGTTTGAGACACTCTGCACTGTACTTCTCACATTCTGATTTGTTCTCGGAACTTGATGGACATTAATTAAATAATGCACTGAAATTTCCTCCTTATTCATATTATATTTAATAAACAAAATAGTGTAAATTGAATTTTATAGTCTAAAAGTACATAAATATATTTGGCATCTTGAACTCAATGATATTACAAGATGGTACAGAAATATAGAATTTCACAATAACTTATTTTGTATTGAAGAACAGTGTTGATTTTTAATTAAACTTTTGACTCTAACGTATTTTAAAGTGTTTGAAGTTTGAGATACATGAAAATAATAAGTTGTAGAATTAAAAGTAATGCCATTTTAAGAAGAGAAAATGTTTGCGATTGTATAGTGACAGAGAAACATTGCCCTGCCTTTTTCGCCTTCGTATATTTATGGGAAACCAAACGGTATAAAAATATACCTGACTCTGCATGAAATATCATACTTTGATGCTAGCCTGTGCAAAAATATGGTTATTTAAGGTTCCATAATTTTCATAAAACAAGTATAACGAACCTATATTGTCTCGTAAAAATGGAATTTTATAACTTTGCACAAGTGGTCGTATCAAACATTTATAAGTGGGCTTATTCGGTTTGCTAACAACGTTATACCGGTCTTAAATCTTGCATACTTCGTAATTACACCTTTTGTTTTTACCTTCTTGCATATTTATTTTGCCATGTTACAAATCGTTAAATTCGTATAATTATTATTCCTACTGGAGGATGAATAGTACTTGTTTGTTTTTCAGCTTATAATTTAGTGCTTAACAACTTCTTATAAAAAATAATATGGAGCTGCTACCACTGGATGTATTATATTTAACCCCTTCATTTTTAAAATGGTATACCATCAGTCTTCGCGGTAATAATATAGGTTTTCCAGCTTAATTTACATCTTCTGCAAATTAAGCATCAGTTTTCACTACTGCACTAGTTAACGTTAATTACCGAAGTCCAGCTTATTTGCAAATAGCAGACGATTCGTTTTTGTATTGCTTTGCGGGAGCAGAGTAAACAAAATAATTTCGAATTGCAGTTTCAATGTAGAAAGTATTTGGAATTTGAGAATTTTATTTTCTACACAGTAGATATATTCTTTATTTTTCACTTAGGCGATATAGTTTGTTTATTACTGGGAAACGGAATATGAATACTACGTCATATCACTCTAGGGCGAAATAAGCGGGCCTAAATATTATCACCCGCTATTTTTCCCTATTTTGTACTCTTCTTTTCTGCAGGGGTAGAATAGTAAATGTGCCTTGTATAAATGAAGCTGCCAAATTAAAGTACAAAGTTTATTAACATTAATATTTGATATATAGCAGTAATTTGCTTTAAATTAATAAAAAAAATCATTTACAACCTTCTTTAAAAACCAAAGTACAGTTTGAGAAGGAACCTTTAACAGTAACATCAGAAAACCACCTAAATTTAAAAATCTTGCTCATTTTGTGTACATTTTAGCATCTGCGTAGCCGAAATATTTTGCAATCCTGGATGGTATGCTACCGAAGGTATTTTTGCCTACTGGTTGCGCAATACATCGACCATTCCGATATGTCAGGAAAACCGTCGTTCTTTAATTTCTTTTGGTCGCAAAGATACTGTCCATACAATTGGGGAGCGTGCATTTCATTTTCTTCCACAATAGTAACAGATTTTAGTACTCCAGTTTTTGTATCGTTAATTTTTACTGCAACAACGATTCCTTTTTCATCTACATCATCTATCGAGAGCTTTACCAACTCATCTCTTCTTAATCCTCCAAAAACACTAGAACAACCTACAATAACAAAAAATTACTAAGCACATGTAATAATATAACCAATTATTTCCCTATATTACCTTTTCCAAAAGATATGTATGACTTGATGCTTCTCTAATAAATCAAGATATCCTCTCTTGTCGTGTAGAATATATCCCTTCGATATTTGCTTCAAATACGTCTCTAATCGATGATATTCTATATTTACTTTTCTGCGCACTAATAATGTTGTCTTCAACATTGAATATTTTTTGCTTGTCCAAGTCTCAGAACGTTTATCATAAAGTAATTTAGATTTCTTGGGTAGTAAATCTTCATTGGCTTTATTGGCTCTAGTAGCAACTATTGCTGGAATATTATCTATTCTGCCTTTTCAATACGTCTCCTCAGAATCAAACATCAAACTATCAAAATCAAAAAATTTTTGCGGGTGTCATCTTGGATACATCGTTTATATATTGAAAAACTGTTTCCATTCTCATTTATATTTAATTATTAAATTTAAAATAAATATCAGATGTCTAAGTAAAAATAGGCGATTTGCTGCAACCTGTCGCCTGCAGGCATAATCATCCCTGTATCTCCCTTGGTACATAAAAACTATACTTGTTATGGTTTTAGTGGAAATTCTAATATAATAAAAATAACAGGTTCTGAAAATTGTAAACAGTGATTTAATACAAGATTAGGGACCATTGCAACCGATAAACTAGACTCTGCATGATTTTACGCTCTCGAGATGATGTCAAAGGAGATTAAACTAATCTCGAATAATTTATGACAGCTGTTTTTGTCAAATATACCTATATAAGTTTTAATAGTAGCTAATAATTAAATTCAAATTCTATACTTACCACTATTTTATCTTCACATTTGTACCAATGTCGACAAAAAAAGTGTTAGGAATTGTAGTTGAAAGCAATTGCACTGTCGACCAGGTATTATTGTTTTTTATGGAAAATCCTAAAATACGTCAACTTCTGTTTTCGGTATATCTCGTTAAATAAAGTTTTATCCCATTCTAGTCCCCCAAAATTCTTAAAATGGAAAGTGGTCACTTGATAATTATTTTTAAAGAGGTCTTGGTATTCTACTCGGCAATATAATTTTTTTGAGTGGGTCAATTAGTACAAAAAAATAAGGAACAAAAAAATATAAGAAAAAAATAATTTTGAAAATTTATATAAATTTCTAACAGGACATTTACGTACATCTTAAAATTTTATGTTTATGCGGTGTTGGTTTTTGTAAACACTCTACAATTAGTTCCAGAGTCGATTATATACAGGACGTTTCAACAAATTTCTCTCAACCTGGCGAAAGTCCGACGGAAAATCATATCTTTTTTTCATCTGTTTACTTTATGCACCCCTATACATTGTACCATGGTTTCCTTATACAGGGTGGTCCGAATTTTATGCAGGAAACTTCGAGGGTAGATAGATCTTTTTAAAATAATATGTGTTTGTCTTATAAACATAGCTCTGGAACGGCCCCGTTTTAGAGATACGGGGTGTTGAGGTTTTAAAAAAAAATTGGTTTTTTGTTTATATCGCACACTACCTCACAGGTGGTGTAGAAAGGAGTGTAAATAATTTTGTTGATGTGCTTACAAATTGCACTTACTTTTAAACATAAACAAATATTCTTGTAATGTTATCGTTAGAAGTGTCTGCCACAAGAAGATTGTATTGGTATGAATAACTTGAGAACGGCGAATTTTAGAGAAAAGATTAGTCACCTCTTACGTATTTTGTGCATAAAAATATAAATCAGTTACAATGACATGTAAAAAATGCAGTGGCGTAGGTTTTTTTGTAAAATAGGGGGTGACACCTGTCCAGTTGTACACCACTGGTTGAACCTTTAAAGCTCATATTTCAGGGAATATAAGGCCTACTTTCATACATTATATGTACCAAATTTTATTGAGATCGGTTAATAGATTCCGGAGATATAAACAAAATATCATTTTTTTGACAACTTCAACACCCTGTATCTCTAAAACGGTGTCGTTCCAGACCTATGTTTATAAGACAAACACATGTTATTTTAAAGAGATCTATCTGCCCTCGAAGTTTCCTGCATAAAATTCGGACCACCCTGTATAAGAGAGTTGGAGAAACTCAATGTTCTTGTCACAATTCAAACTTTATATGCCTTCTGCATCTTTTTCTAGCCATAGAGATTTGTGGGCTCCTGATACTTGATGATTTTACCCGTCCCCGTCGGGTAAAATAATCCAACAAAGTCGTTGCGAAATTGGCGTACGGGCAAAAATCAACGGACACATCGACAGATACGTTCATGTAAAAGGTGTCCCAAAATTCGCGCAAGAAATAATTTTGATAGAAAACACAGGGTGGGGCATTTATATTGAGACAAAATAATATCTTGGTTGCACTCGATTATTTCGAAACAAGTTTCAGACAAAAATTGTAGGGCACCAAGGAGGCCATTGAAGGGTCCATATTACGACTTCCGGTCTAGACCGGAAGTGGTATTTTAAATGGATTTTTACCACGGATTTCGATTGAAAAACGAAATAAAAACTTTGTTCTTATCATTTTGACCTTAACCTTGACTACAAGGTCGTTTGAAGATCAAATTGAAAATTTTTAATGGTACCTTTTTTGACCTCGGAAGAGCGGGACGTTTTACAATAAGGTATGAACTTAACCTAAGAACAAGATCAGATATCGAGGTCATTTTAAGACCAAAAAACTGTATAATTATTAGGTACTTTTAGCACTACCTATGAATAACGGCGAGGTCATAGTATTTTTTTATCCCCTTTGGAATGCTTGTTTTCGGTGAAATGAAGAATTTCTTCTTCTATCTTCAAATATATGAAGGTTTTTATGAGTTGCTGAAGAAATTTTGAATTTGATCTTCAAACGACCTTGAAGTGAAAGTCCGTTTTCAAGATCATGTCAAGATAGTCCCCGTTTCACCCTACAACTTCTGTATGAAACATTCTTTGAAAAAAGTGATCCCAACGTTGTCTCAAGATTCTTGTTTTTTTTTTTTTTTGTTTTATGGCCACTTTATGGTCAAAATATGGGTTAAATCGAAAAAATAATAAAAACAGAAAGTTTTTTATTTCGTTTTTCAATCGAGATCAACTTCCGGTCTAGACCGAAAGTCCTAATATATACCTTTCAATGCCCCCCTCGGTGCTCTACAATTTTTGTTTGAAATTTGTATGCATTCTTTTGGCGAAATTTCCCGTTGACCGTGTTACATAAATGGGGCTGAATTTCGTTGATACAGTGCACAATTTCCTCCTTCAATGCGTAGTTGGTCGTGTGCTTGTTGGCATATACCTTAAACTTCAAAAAACCACAAAGAAAAAAGTCCAACGGGGTTAAATGGCATGATCTGTGCGGTCAATTCTGATCACCAAAACGGGAAATTACACGACCAGGAAATGACTCATGCAGTAATTGAATTATTTCTCGGTCTGTATGGTATGTGGCACCGCCTTGTTGAAACCACATGTCGTCTACATCCATATCTTGCAATGTAGGCACAAAAAACGCGATACATGTCGCGATAGCTAGTATCTTTACATCATTAATGAAAATGCGTTGTTCTTTCGTGTAGCACTCCATTTTTAATAAACTTGAACTGTCAGCTGTCAGGCTGTCTTTTATTTTTCGTTGGCAACACTTTAGCTCACAAATGGCGCTAAACTCAAATCTTGTGTGAATTTTGGGACGCTCGATGTATGAATATTTAACAACTAATTAATTACCAAACTATCTTTTATTTTTTTATTTCACGAAGCAGAGTGTAAAAATCCCAAATTTAGAAGTTTCGTAATGAATAATAGGTGCTATTTTTAAATACCCCTTACAGGGCGTAAACAATTAAGATACATTTTTTTTATGTGGAATGTTTCCATTATTTATTTTTCTTTCACAAAATAAGTTTTAACCTCCACCTATTTTATCAGTGGGAACAATTATGTAGGGGAAAAAAACGAACGTTCTGTTTACATTACTGTAGTAATTATTATATAAAATATACATTCACAGAATTTTATTACACGTATAAATAATGAATCGTGATATGAAAAAAGCATACGTATGTGAATAAACGAGGTCGTTACTAGGTATATAACATGTTATAATTAATAGAAATGAATAAACATCATTAAATACACATAGGGTTCGAGACATGTCAAGTATTCAGTGGAATTGTGATCAATAATACAAAAGTCGTTGTACCTAAATAATACCAGACATTTTTTCTGTATTTGAATTATACATGGTATGTGTGTTGAATAGAAGGATGTTTTCCAAAATATTGCTGGCGCTGCGAATAGGCATTCATTAAGAATAACAATAAGACATCACGGGTCTTATTTTTAGCCAGATGAAAATACATGGGTAATTTCCATTTTTATATAGGTAATTTTTGCTTACTAAAAATAAACATTATGCGGTGTTGAGAATTGTTAATGTATATTTAAATGAAGTTGTTCTGCACATTATTAAACTGGTGTGTTTACTTTATACTACAGGGTGTTAATGAATTTATGTCAAATATTTTTGGTACATTCAATAAATTGAAATGGATGGAAAAGTTTTCAAAATATTTTAATGTATGGGTGACTGTGATTAAGCCAGAACATGAACAGAATTATCCGTTATCGTTGTAAGCCGTCTTGACAACGTTCTGACTTTTATAATTCTCATATCCACGGACTGAAAGACGAATATACCGACTTGCCGTCACTCGATGTAGGAAGTTATTCCAGGTCATTAAAAACTAATTAATAGTTGTTACATGAAATGAAAGTAGGTACAATTTTTATATGCATTTCGAAAATTACTCTGTGCCGCATTTAAATTGTCTTATTGTATGCAAATTCCCCATTACAACAAAGATTTTGTATCGAGTTAAATACCGGAGTATTAAAGTTTCTCCTCCATTCAATAAAAAGTATAACTGATAAATTTACGTTTACAAAATGTACATGAAGAATTCAATTATTCTTAATCAGAAAGCCATTCGTTTTATACTTGTTGAACCGTGGAAGAGGTACAACAAAACAGTAATAAATTTTTACGGCGGCAATTTGGAGCTTAACCGGATGTGTACGTATAACCTAAACACAACGATACCATCAAATATTTAAATTCAAAGATATAAATGCAAATAAGCAGTCAAATTAAAGCAAGAAGGAAATTATATATTTTGATACGGCCAACCCTTGTTTCTGCAGATGCTAATGCATTTAAAAATCCAGATGCTAATATTATTTTTTTAAATCCCTGATAATGATAAGTTTAATTGGAGAATCTTTATCTTGCTTTTCCCGTCGAATGAATATTTTCCGTTCTCAAAAAATTGCGACAGTAGGACTTAGAAATCATGTAAATTCATCATTTGAAAATATACACGTGGTGCTAAATAGGATGAGGTATAAGTTCCATTTTCAATCGAAAGTATTATCTTTGGGAGTTGACAGAAACAACTGATGACGTCATCAATTATATTTTTTCCAGAAACAACCGATTTTTTTTTCGTGTTAAATAGTCTCTTTTTTCTAATAAACTTTTATTAGAGAATTTTTTCTGTATTACTTCCCGTTTAAATGTTATTAAAAAATCACATTAGCCGTGGAAGGATCAAGTAGTCGTTGGAAAATAATTGATGTTCGTTGGTTAAAATGCATAAATGTTAAGAATAAATAAAAGGATTATACTCGATAATTCTTTAACACAGTTTTCGCTGCACAGCAAAAATAAAACGCTCTCTCAACGGTAATAATAATAGCTATTTATGATATACGTGTTAAAAGTAAGATTTTATTTTGTGAGTGAAGATGATTAAAAAACGAGCATAGCGAGTTTTTTAACTTCACGAACAAAATAAAATCACTTTTAACACGTATATCATACACTATTTTTTCTACAAAACAATCGGAAGAACTCAAACTCAATAAAAATAAGAAATCAAAAAATACCACACAGATCGCAGTGTTTATGAACCAAAATTTTCGTAGCAACCAGTGCTGTTGTTAGTTAAAGAAAAAACGCAAAAATATTGACAGCATTTTCTAGTAATATTATAAGTATAATGAATAATCTCGATAATGAGCGTAACGAATCCATCCCTGCTGAAATCGAAGAAGCCGCCAGTCGAGCAACATTGGAATTATTGCCGGCGAAATCAAAGGAACAGTACGAAATCGCTTATAGACGCTTTTCGGAATGGTGCAACATTAAAAAGGTCCCTGGGAAATGTAACGAAAGTGTTTTACTGGCATATTTTGAGGAAAAAGCCAAGATATGGAAATCGTCAACGCTGTGGTCAAATTATTCCATAATCAAAACTATGTTAAAAATATAGCAAGATCAAGATATAAGCAAACATTATAAACTTATTGGTTTTTTAAAATGGAAGGGTGAAGGATATCAAGCAAAAAAGTCAAAAGTTTTGACAAGACGCATATCGACAAATTTCTCACAGAAGCAGAAGACGAAAAGTATCTGATGATGAAAGTCGCAGCAATAGTGGGTGTCTTCGGGGCGTGTCGCCGGGAGGAATTGTGTCAGATGACCATCGACAATATCGAATATTTGGGCACTTCGGTTGTTGTGACCATACCAGATACTAAAACGAAAGTACCTCGGACTTTCAGTGTTGTTGGTGAATTCTATTTAAACTTTTTTAGAAAGTATATGGCACTCCGGCCACCCAACGCTGACCATAGACGACTTTTTCTTAAATATATGAAGAATAAATGTGTGTGAAGAATCCAGTCGGAATTAACATGTTTGGTAAAATGCCTGCCGACATTGCACAGTTCTTGAATCTACCAAATCCTCAACTCTACACCGGACACTGTTTTCGTCGTTCATCGGCGACATTGTTAGCAGATTCTGGTGCAAATCTTACTACCATCAAGAGACATGGAGGATGGAAATCTTCGACGGTAGCTGAAGGCTACATTGAAAATTCACTGGAACAGAAGTTGCGTGCCAAATACTTCCTACTGCTGCAACTACTAGCAAGACCACCAGTACTACCAGTAGTATTTCTACAGAAAATAGATGTGTCACACATGTTGACAGTAAAACCAACTTAAGTATGATGACTCCGCAGGGAATTACAATTTCAAATTGTTCTAATTTTACTATAAATGTTAATAGTAACTTATTTAAAATAAAAAGTTGTTCATGTGTTTGTTAAAACGTTTTATTAATTTTCAAAACAAAATTTAAATAAACTTTGATTTACTTTTAACACTAGTGTTAAAAGTAACTTACTTTTAACACGAGTGTCAAAAAATTACATTTTTAACATCAAAAATGACAATTAAAAAGCCCACTTTTAACAGTTTTGTAGAAAAAGTATTTTATTGATGAAGTTGTATAGAAAAAGACGTGTTGACGGGGTGAGTGTTCGTTGGAGAGCCCTTGTGTGTGAAGTCGGTCCTAGGTATATGGGTACGCATCTGGTCGCCGGCGCCAGTCCGCCGTAAACCCTTCCTGGAACGTTGGTGCGTCCGGTGGCGCTCTTGACGTAATGCTTAAAAATGGGTCACTTGCGAACATGTGTACCCACAGGGTGATGATAACAATAACTAATCTTAAAAAATGAGGCAAACGCTTTCATACTACATACATATTACAATCTATTCTCTACATGACATCCTCTCATTTCAAGACACATATCCAATCTTCGCCTGACTGCTTTGTGGGCTGCGTTTATTACAAGCGTTTGTGATTTTTTTCTTTAGAATTATTAATATCTTGCGAAGGTGTTTTGTAAACCTCATTTTTTAAAACCCCCCATAAAAAATCGAGGGGTGTTAGATCTGGTAACTTTCCAGGCCACTGAATAGGTCCATTAAGCCCAATCAATTTTTCTAGGAAAGTGTTTTCCAGATATTGCTCACGCTGTTCATAAAAATAAGGTTCAATTAAATACCTACCGATGATCCCGCTTCAAAATGGCCTTGGTTTTGGACTGGATTTACAATGTGGGGATTTTCAATGGACCAGTAGTGTTCGTTGCGCCTGTTTGCCAAACCTTTACTGACAAAACCGACTTTTGTCCGTCCAAAGAACGTGCCGAAAAAGGTTCTAATCAACAGTTTCTACGTTTACTATAATTGGAGCAATAAAATTAAGTCTGTTTTCAATGTGACACTCAGGCAAATACTCCAAATTGTGAATTTTGTAGTCATTGGTCTTTATAATTTGTTGAACGGTTGATTTATCCAAATTCAATTCCCTGCTAGCCTGCCGTATAGAATTTCGTGGATTTTGTTCGAAATACTGTAACAGTCTAGCTGTATTAACAATGGTTCTTAGCCTTCGGTCACAATTATTTGATTTTTCCGAACAGAAAATGGATCTTCATTTCGCCGCAAGGTCGCCTCCAATCTTGTAAAGGTTCTATGATTAGGAATGGGGCGCTCTAGATACCTTTCTCGATATAACTCTACAGCTCTTCTTGAATTTTTTTGTGACTTGCCGTAAATTAGCAACATATCAACTTTTTCTGAATGAGAAAGGCTAATATAGACATACTGAGCTACCACCAGATTTGCTTGATTATGAAAGTCACATGAAACGCCAGCCAATATTAGAGAAGCGCTTCATGCATGTGGCGAGTCCGAAGCATTCTGGCCGTGCACCTGCACAAGATGCACAGGGTCGGCTTACATTTATGGTTAATTTTCTTAATTTTATCGAGAACAGAAGCATTTACACCATCAGTTGCTTAATAATAATAGTTGCTCATTTTCGTGTCCGCCATCACCCTTTTCAAAGAACTCGCTTATTTCAGAAACACCCTGTATATCGTATGTTTTTTTTTACTTCAAGTTCCTTCTTATTCTTTTGTGGTAGTACACTCACGATCAATTAATTCCAAGTAATCTCCTTTGCTGTTTTATTCATTCGGCCCTCTAAGAAAAGCAATTTTCTCCCTCAGGTCGGCGCGCAGAGAAAATAAAAGGATTTCGCGTCGTTATTTTTAGCTCACTTTCCAGTATATAAAATATTTAAGTGATATTTAAAAAGCAAAAGTATAATAAATCGCGAATAAAAAGTTGGAAGTTTTTATATATAATAAAAGTTTGCGAAGTAAATTAGACGGCGGAGTGTTGTTAGTTATTTAGACACCCCCGCCCCTCGCGCGCGCGGGCCCCTCGGCGGGCCTGCTTTTATAAATATTACAATAATTAAATATACAGTGGAACTTGTTAAAATTGCATGGGGCCGCCTCCATTACGGCGGCTGGGGTGTGGAAGGGTGCTTTTTGCCTACCCGCGCTTTCACTATGGGGGCGCCTACTACACTGCGTCAACAGATTTATCCGGAAAGCTTCATTAATTTAAGCTTAAATAATGTTTTCATTTAAAACATAGGTGTATGTGCGCGCCGTTAATATTTTATGTAAGTATTCTGTCCGAGATGAAAGTTAAAGCGATTATTTTTAAATATTAAGTAATAACCGGAAAGTTTGATGCGAATTGTTACATAACGCCTTGCGAGGGAATACTGCGAAACTGCGAACAACGCTTCTGAGTAAATGTAGAATATACGGAATGTGCGAAATTCGATAAACCAAACCTGTAGGTACAAGGTTTCCCACCGAATACGGTCGCCCCTGTAATTTCTTTACTTTTAACTCTAGAAAGGAAGTTTTCTATAAAAGCTGTTGCTTCTTCACTGTCGGCATCTCGCAAGAACATCGGAAGAACGGCGAAACGTTTGGAAGCATTGAATGCGAGCAGATACGGAGTCCACTACTAGTCCATTGAAAAGTTACATTTAACGTTGTAAAAGTCAGAGCACGCAATTTTATTTTTTGGATGTCAAGAAGGGGTTAGTGTAAAGTTAAATCCATGTTTGTGGGGTTGCAACCCTTGTGCATCGGCCGCCATCTTGTAAAAAGGGCTGCGAATGGTTTTTATACTACTACTTACTATATCGGGCAAACTATTCGTCGCATAGAAAATTTGCAAATACATTTTTTGTTGCAAATTAAATTCTCTACATATTTGGCCCCGTAACTTTTCGTCGTAGAACCAAAAATAACAAAGTTATTAACGAAAATACATAAAAATTTGGGAACGAATTTTCTTTTGGTCGTTATAACTTATTTTCTGGTCATTTTACAAAAAAAAATACATCAGAGCATTTTGATTTTGAGGGGTTTTCTAGGAATAATTTCCATTACAAACTTTTTTCAAATTTTATTTATTAGGGTTTTACAGCGAAACGAAACTTACACTATTCTCCAGTACTAGTAAGTATACATTAATATGAACGTATTTAATTGTGAAAAGTATTTTGAGTTTTGTGGACACCACTATTTTGAATTTTGTGGACAAGAGGTGGGTTTCAGTGCCGACCAAGGAGAATTAGATGCAGATACCCTCATCGTTCGCTCCGCTCTTGCTGCATCCTAATCGTTCGACTCAGTCACTATTGTCGCCGAATATATCGACATTCTTGTCTTGCTCACGGCATTTGGAAGAACACATTCAAATGTATTTTTTTTTAACCATCAAAAGGACGTAGGTACAGCCGAACAATTATATTGTCCGTCAAGTTTTATGTACGGAGACATAACTGTGGATAATCTGCTGTTTCTCCATGCCTTCTCAGGCTGTGACACGACTTCAGCAGCTTACAACATCGGTAAAATGAAATTTCTCACAACCCTGGAGACACGTCCTGAGCTAGTGGAACAGCGGTATTCCTCAATGAGAGAGTCGACCCTACTTTGCTCACTGCCGTTGGCGAACGTTTTTTCATCTCTTTATATGGTGGCATTAAAGATGATGATTGTCTTGACAGTCTTAGATATAAACGATTCGCCAAGTCAGTGACAAAGAATGGCTGGAAAAAAGTATGGACAAATATTGATGCCTCTTCAATGTTCAAAACCTCCAGCACCCCCTGAGTTTCTAAAGTTGATATTTTGCCGATGCAAAGGAAACTGGAGCAATGTGTGGATGTCGGAAGGCAGGCCTCAAATGTTCTACAGTGTGCCTGAATTGTTCTGGGGTGACATACAGCAACATAATGGATATATCAAAATTGATCGAGGAGAATGATTTTGAAGATGAACTGCCAACAATGACGCCACTTCATTCTCCATCCTTCCTCAACAATTCAATATCGGAAGCTCAACCAGATCCTGAGTTGCAGCCTGGCCCATCAAAGAGACTGAGGACACAGTAGATTGGGGAATATATTTCGTTATTTTTAATTACACTAATTATTATGTCAGCTAGAAAATGTCCGTGGATTCTACCTACTAGGGATACGATTTGAAAAATGTTTGTAATGGAAATTATTCCTTAAAAACCCCTCTATCAAAATGCTCTGATGTAATTTTTTTGTAAAATGACCAGAAAAAAAGTTATAACGACCAAAAGAAAATTTTCTGTGTGACGAATTGTTGCCCGATATAGTAAGTAGTAGTATAAAAACCATTCGCAGCCCTTTTTACAAGATGGCGGCCGATGCACAAGGGTTGCGATCCCACAAACATGGATCTAACTTTACACTAACCCCCTCTTAATATCTAAAAAATAAAATTGCATGCTCTGACTTTTGCACGCTAAGCCCAAAAAGAAATTAACATTTCAATGGACTATACGGAATGTCACAGAGGATCACCATTGTCCTGAGGAACAGTATCGTTCATGGTGGCATTAGACCCAATAAGAACCGAAATAAACATCAGTGTGGGCCTAGGGGTTCTATAACGGGCCCGCCCCCATAGAGCCTAGCCCGAGAAAGGTCAAAGTCTTCTAGCTAAGGCTAAGGAAGTGAAAGGTACTTGTGTAACTGATGGCGACACACAGGTCACAACAGAACAACCTATAGCTACATTTAAGAGCAATTTTTCTATTCTCTATAAGAGTTTTTTAAATTAAATTCGGCTCAGCTTACGAGTACATCCTCCAGTATGTGTTTTGTTTAGCAAATCATTGAGATTTGTTAACTGTTAGCTACGGTCGCCATTTTAAAAATATTTTAATGTTCCTATCCACTGAAATGTATCACTTCATCCGCTATTCTTAAAAGGGAAAGATGTTATCGCATTACCTATTGCTACTATTTCATTTAGAAGAACTTATTCGAGTTAGTCATGAAATTAGAGCAAATTTAAATATCGGGTCAATGTACCTTAACAATGGCATGAACCAAGATATATCAATTAATGAACTGTTCAAAACAAAAACAATTTCAGGTTACTTGGAAATGGGTTTCTTTTACTTAGTATGAATTTTCAAATTCATTCATTTAGTTACTAATACCTAATCTCATTCTAAATTTAGCAAATTTTAAGAGAGCACGAGTTTGTGTGAAGTGGACAGAATTCAGAAAGTCAATACACTGTAAAACAATTTCACTCAAATTTCACTCAATTTTACTCAGTAATGTATCAATTTCTGTCCGCACCTGATTGAGTGAAATTTTCATTCTATTAGTATGACTACAACTGAGTGAAATTATTGCATCAGAAATGAGTCAGTTTTTCTCAAATCTGAGTTACTGCTAACTATCAATTGAGCGACTTTTGACTTTATTCTGAGTCTATGAAACCAATTTAGAGTTGACTTTTTCTCTAACGAAATTAAATTTAACTATTATTAAGTCATTTTTTTCGCAGACTTAGATGTTAATTAACTAAATATTGAGTGCTAAAATAAATCACTCGTAAATGATTAATTAAGATATACAGTGCTGAATTAATCCTGTCCTGGCTGAGACCCGCCGCCGCCAGCTAAGGCCTGTTCTTCTGGCGATCACGCTTTTAACGGGCCCCTATCAGCTGTGGTCGAGGTTACAGAAGCAATATGTAAGTGGTGCCATCTTCACGGCGCCATTCAAATTACTTGAAATTAATGTATATTTAAACTCACTCAGTAATGAGGACATTTACTCTGATTTAGGTGCAAGTGCACGAAATACGAATTTACGTGAAGAATTTATTTATTTAACCTATATTTGAGTAAAAGTACCTACTCAGTTTTAGTTTACATATAATCACAAATGAGTAAAATGATCAAAATGCCCAATATTGAGTGAAAATGTTCTCAATAATTTCACTCAATGGATTCACTTCGAATCTTTATTGCTTTTCACTCACACCGATTTTTTAATAGTATTTCGATGATGGCAGTTTCAAGTTTTAGGAATAACATAAAACATATATTTTGTTGACTTCTTACAGGACTGATAAATATTTACAGTTTCTATTTTCCTTAAGGATGTTTCATTGTGCTTATATTATATATTTTTTTAATAATAATTGAATTCAGTTATTTCAGATGACTTGTATATAGGACTTAACTAAAACATCTAATACGTGATGTTTTGGTGTAAGATAATTTGAAATCCACTTTAGAAATGATGATGAAAGTAAAGACAAAATAAATGATTGAGGTCTGTGAAACTGTTTGTTGTTCTAGTTGTCGATTTGGACCTTATATTTCTTGAGAAATACAACTTACTTCAGAAGAAGAAACTGGACACTGTGTTCACTAGTTCTGACATTCTGAAGTAGTGTTTGAAGTCATTGGTCTGTGACGTCCTGATTCTTCATTTTTATGGATGAATCGTTTTCAAATTCCAAGTAGTTTTAAGCCTTCGAAATTATTAAATTACGATTTCCCTGGATTTCTGGTGCCTTTTTTTATCAAAATCTTCACTCACTGAAACTCTGGTATTACTTAGACCCAATACGTGCCATGTGTCCGTTCTGTGTTCCCCAGCTACAGAGATCTCTACATTTATCCTCGTGCTAGTGTATCTTCTTTGTTTATTCAATGTATACTTTGTCTAATGTATACGTTATCGGGAACTTGGGTGCAAAAGCTGCTTCTATCTCTTTATAAGTGTTATGGATGTTATTCATCTTAGGAGGCACCAAATCTTAATACATCGTTGTAGATATTTAGTTGCCAGGTATTCCTACTTCCAGCTTGTTCAATACTTCCGTTGGTATATCCATTCCTCTTAGAACTGCTTGTATATGAAGTCGTTCCTTGATAAGTGTTTATAGTAGCAGATAGCTACGTGTTTTTTTACTGGGTCATAATGAAACGTTGCCTTCAGATCCGTATGAGTGTGAATTGGCTTTTTGTAAACGCTGTTGGGTAGTAGTAGTAGTAGTAAAGGGGCGGCCTCAGCCTGGCAATTAGGCACAAGTGGGCCCTTTTTGCCTACCCCGCCGTCCCATCACCTGACCACTCTCTGCCTCTGACCCTCCTCGAACCTACCCGACGCCCTAATGAACGCCATGATTTTGGTCCATGGAAGGTCTCTCACCCCTTGCAGCTCTTCAGCACCAAAGACTTTATGTCTTATTCTTCCAAAGGCTGCACACTGTCCCAGAAGGTGGACAGGGGTGTCCTCCCCTTCGCCACATTTCGGGCATAGAGGGTCCTCCTCAATTCCTATTAAGCTTAAATGCCTCCTAAGTCTGCAGTGGCCTGTCAGAACCCCCACCATTTGGTTTAGGGCTTTTCGACTGAGGCTCAGCAGCCATCTTGTCTTGGATTTGCTAGGTCCATGTATAAAACTATGGGCCTGCCTGCATACTCTATTTCTCCTCCAATCGAGACCTAAAGTTTGATAGGCCCACTTATTGAGGGCCCCATTAATGCTGCCTCGTGTGATACCTAAGATTGGTTCAGGTCCCTGTCCAGGTCCCCTGGACCCAAGACGAGCTAATTGATCCGCCCTCTCGTTACCAGGGATGCCCCTATGGCCTGGGACCCAAACCAACTCTACCACCAAAATAGCAAAAACCTCAGCCTGGAAGACTGTAGCATACATACCCAGTGAAAAGCTTTCCTGGATAAATTCCTGCTCCTGAAAACTCGTCTTCTACCCGAGATCCATCAGTATAGCACACTAGGGATCCCGGGGAGAACATATCACCATCCTGCTTCCACTGCTCTCTCGAGGGGAAAGTGGTGACATACTTCCTTCCTAACCTAAGCCGGTCCTCTGCTTCCGTAACCCTCATGGCGGATATTGGGATGTCCCTGTCCGCCCTGAAGGCCACGGCAGCATGGCCCTCAGTGCGTCCTTTAGCTCTCCAACCGCCGGCGTCCCTTATCCTAAGGTATGCCGCCATCGCCTCCCTCATAATCCATGTAGGAAGGGTCGGCAGCCCCAGAAGGACCTCTAACACGGCAGTTGGGGTCGTCCTCATTGCCCCTGTAATACCTAAGCAGGCAAGTCTCTGGATTCTCTGGACCTTAGCCAACGCTGTTGGGTAAGGTGCTATCCTCTTGATAAGAACATCTAGGAATGGAGGGACTGATGTTGGGATATGTTCCATTAGTCTGGTCCAAGAAACATTCTATTGTATCCTTATAGCCAGTTGGATAAATCTAAACCAACATATTGATTTAAGTTGTTTAAGACTTGCTGACTTCTCGAAAAAATCGATGTGGGATTTTGTCAAGAATGGAGATAAGAATTATCTTTCAATGAAGAAAGCACATTGCACATTTGCAACTTTTGACTTCACGTCAAAACTGACTAGTATGCCCTCTGGATTTAGTTGAATTCTCTTGATTATAAAATCTTCAGTTTATAAATTTTGTTTGCAATTTACTGGGTTAGTCGGACGAATGACTGATGAACTTGCGTTCACTATTAGTATCACGGGTACGTTTGGTTTGCGCATTTTAGAAGGGAATACAGTTCAGACGTTCTTCATAGAATGAGATTCTGGTGTAATGTCTGGAAAATGTTTGGTGTTCGAATTGCGGATGCCATATCCTTGTCAACTATTGTTTTTAATCTTTTTATACACCAGGTCCTCAGTTAGTTTTCCACATTGGCGACACATACGGTTATGTCTAAGATGACTAGTCCTTGGACGTTTGGCGGTTCATAATGTATGTGCTGCCTCAGCCCTTAAGTTCTTCCCTCTTTCTTGAAGAAGACGTTGACACGTGATATTCAGGACGCTAATTATTCCCTCTTCTGGAATAGTCTTGTACTACAGTTACAAAATTTGGGGCTTTGGTGAGTACATCGTTATTTAGTTTAACATTTTATATTAAGGGTGATCAGAGACTTGTCTAAACTTGTCTGTTTGGGATATTTTTCGATTAGTAATTTACTCCTATGTTTATTTTTGACTTCTTCTTTATGTAATGGTTTTTCAGTGATCAATCTGTCCCCTAGCTTAGAAATTTTTCTATTCTAATTTACTTTAATACATATAAATCTAATTATTGCATGTCTTCGCTTTCGAGAAAAGCGATAGCGCATTTAATTAGATGTGTGGCAGTTTATGGAAAGCTGTCGGTGAGCGTTTCGGAACCGTTTTATAACTGGCGTCTTAAAGTTTTATTTCTTGGTATTTGGTAGCTGAATACCGTATTAATTACTTAAATAATTGATGCTCCAACAGTATCCAAAAGCCGTTGTTAAAGAGCAGTCCGTTAAGGCCTGGGTAGGGTTAAGAAATTAATTATTGAGGACTCTAGTAGATTGAGTTTAATATTTGATAGCCGAGCGTACTTGAAAATCTACAACTTATATTATTGATTAGTCTGAAATTATCGCCGATGAAGTTGGGTTTTTATCCTCGAAAAACAAACCGGCTATTATCTGCAGCGCAGGGAGCGATCTAAATTAATATATAAAAAGCGCAGCTTTAATGGAATTGAATTAAAAGTGGAAGATTAAAACTAATTTATGTGAATAAATATAATGTTAACGTCAGCCATTAAAAAATAATTTGTACTGGATTTGCATATTTATTGAATACGTCAACGCAGTAGCAGATGTATATATCAGTTTTACCAATTTTACATTCTTGTGTTACTTCAATCAATGTAAATGACGCACAGCAGGCGCATCTCTACAGGAGAAAATGAAAAATGCAAAGTACTTCAATCACTCACATATTTCTTTCGCTGTAACTAGATGAACACCACAGCAGTTTTTGAATTTATATACTTAATTATTTATGTCATCATCATGCAGCAGCCACATATTCCTGAGGTACAAACAATTGAATTTAAGTCACAGTACTAATATTTAAACGTTACAGGATATTTACAAAAATACGTTCTCTTGTGGCTGTATTGACCAATAAAGTAACCTATGGCGGAAATTTCGAAAAAAAAATACCGAAATAACTGAAAAACTAAAGGACTTTGAACTAAGACAAAAGTATTGGAAATATGGAATATATGAAATAGTTATTTTTTTATTTTAAAGATTTTAAAGATCAGTTGTGAACATAAACTGTACAAATAACTGGAAAAATATCGTTTAGAATTTCTTTTGTTTGTACATCAGCCTCGTCAAATCGTATATAGACGTAGCGAATACCGGAAAGCATTTGTTAATAAAGTATCGAGCTTATTGGTTTCGATATCAAATCGCGTGTTAAATAATATATTAAACCGAGGTTTAAAGTTTACACAAGTAATGGAACGGCCTAGGTATCGATCAAGATATGTAATAACACTAATCCTGTTCCAAGTTGCACTACCCATTTCTTATTTATGACGCGACAAAGCAATATTTTTTTTTCGTTGCCGTCCTTCTTCTATAAAGCAATGTTTGTGTTCTGTAGACGATAAATATTACTCTTACAGCGCATTCATATGAAAACCCGAGAGCAATGCACTTAAAAATTACATTTTATTTTTAGTTTGTCTGGTAGGTATTTATTTATAATTAAAATATTTATGGCCCGTCTCATACTTGGCTCGGGATTTTAAAAGTTTTTTAATCGCTTTTTACGTAGGTTTCTTTATTGAATTATATTTCATTGCATTAGCAGGCTTAAAGTTCGAGCAGTTTTAATATAAAATTTACTTTTATTATCTTTTCATTTCGGCATGCAAAAAATTTTAATGCAGAACTGTTACGTTACTTTTTTAGATGTAACGCAATAAAATGCAATACAATTTAAGCCTTGGGACGGGAGTATAACTAAGAATCACTGTCAGTGAAGTTGCGTTATTAAGAAAATCATTTACTCAACTTTTACGACGTTAAAAGAAATTTACTTCGGGTTAAACATGTGTAGAACTCTATATAGATTATACGAAATAAATAAATGGCACTTTATGTATAAAAATAGTGTCAAATCAAATACTGAAAAGAATTACTGCTATTATAGCCTGTGTCCTCCACAGTCGTGCTGGAACCACTGCCTGATTATGTCGGTACGGGGTATTTGTTTTTTCAAAAGATGGAAGTCAGTTTGAAAAACTGCAAATACGTATTTCCGTTCAAATTTCCTTCAAAGACATATTCGTCGTATATTCCGACTTAAAACTTTATACTTGAGACGGTTCCGATGGCCTTCCTGCCTAATAAATCGGGAACTATAGTCAGCATAATAGTGAAAACTGTGTGGATTTATTCTTCCAGTTCTCGAGAATGTTGTTTCGTCAGTAAATAGTACATATATCGTGTTCAGTATAGTCTTTCTGATCTCAATTGAAGAACCAAGAGGTTGGTAGTATGTACCAGGTCCTGTCGCTGACGCAGTAACTCGGCATTGAAATATTTGAAAAACACGTTCCCATATTTATTTAGCCATATACAGGTTTGGTCGTCCAGTTAAAGAATGAGCGCGCGGGCAAACGCGGCACAAACACAGCCGCATTGGGTGACCCGGCCATAAATTCAGTTGTGAACAAATTGCCTAGCAGTGCAGTGCAGTAATTCGGAATTCGATGTGATTCAGGTAATTTTAATTTATTATAGGCACCGTCTATTAATCATTCATATACTTGCGAAAGGGAGAAATAAGAGGGATATTTTGTTTACTAATATTTTCACAACATGGCATTTTGGAGACCTTTTAAAACGAAACATGACGAAATTTACCGTCAATATAATAAAATTGTTTGAGGACATAAATTTAAAATATGTTGTTAGTCAACAACATATTGTTGGCGTTTTTATACATGTTCAACTGACTTCAGAAAGACTATACCTCAAAATACTACGAAAATGATGTACATATTTGGACAAAATTTAGGAAAAAATCAGTTTTTACCCATATTCGGACCAGTCTTTACCCAAAAATTTCACTTTTCTCCGAAATTCATAGGAAAATCATTAATTTGAACTTTTTTTTGTGTGCTTGTGTAACCAATAAAGGTGAAACTTATTTTTTCTTAAAGATCTGTTCATCACGCTTTTAGGAATTCCAGTCCTTCCAATAATTTTTTTTCTGGTACTTATAAATGAATCTTGAACTACTGTTGCCACATTGTTGATATCACTATCCTCGTTGATGTGTTCTGGTAATTTTTTTCAGTTGTTTAAAAAAGCTACTCCAAAGGAAACTATTATTATTATATTATGCGTTTTCGACATATTGAACTTAGTTAATTCTTGGATAAGTTTTATCGATACTGATAATAATTATTCATTAATTAATTTGTTTCGTTTTATGAGTTCGTCGTATACAGTGTGTTTCAGACTCGTTAGTATGGGCCTACTGTGAGGATACAAAAAATTTAAATAAAATTTGGGACACGTGGTGTTAAATAGGATGAGGTAAGCCCCATAATTAATCGAAAGTATTTATTATTTGAAGTACAAGTACAATGTCATTAAGAATAAATAAAAGGAATAAACTTGATAATTCTTTAATACAGTTAAAACAAAAGATGATGATAACAATAACTAAACTTAAATATGAGGCAAACGCTATCATACTACATACATAGTACAATATATTCTCTATATGACCTCTTATTTCAAGACACTTATCCAGTCTTCGCCTGACTTCTTTGAGGGCTGCGTTTATTAATATTTCGCTGTTTAACTCAAGTGTTTGTTTTTTTTTCTTTCAAAGGTTTTTGTAAACTTACCCCCCCCCCCCCTTAAAAATTCGAGGGGTGTAAAATCTGGTGACTTTCCGGGCCGCTGAATAGGTCCATTAAGCCCACTCCATTTTTCTGGGAAAGTGTTACCTAAATATTGCTGCGCAATCCTGGCCTTGTGGGGAGGAGCCCCGTCATGCTGAATCCATAGGTTTCTCCTTAACTGCAAAGGCACATTCTCCAGAAGCGCAGGAAGTTCTTGTAGGAAATTTAGGTAACTCACGCTGTTCAATGTATCTTCATAAAAATAAGGCCCAATTAAATACATATCGATGATGCCGCACCATACATTTACTCCAAAATGGCCTTGATTTAGGACTGGATTTACAATGTGGGGATTTTCAATGGGCCAGTAGTGTTCGTTACGCCTATTTGGTAAATTATTACCGACAAACCGACTTTCGTCCGTCCAAGGAACGTGCCGAAAAAGGTTCTGATCAACAGTTTCTACATTTACTACAATTTGAGCTATAAAATTAAGTCTGCTTTCAATGTGACGCTCAGACAAATACTCCAAATTCTGAATTTTGTAGTCATGATACCCATTGGTCTTTAAAATTCGTTGAACGGCTGATTTATCCAAATTCAATTCCTGGCTAGCCTGCCGTATAGAATTTCGTGGATTTTGTTCGAAATTCTGTATGTAACAGTTAAGCTGTATTAATTAACATTGTTTCTTACCCTTCGGTCAATTATTTGATTTTTCCGAACAGAATCTTTATTTCGTCGCTAGGTCGCCTCCAATCTTGTAAAGGTTCTATGGTCAGGAATGAGGCGCTCTGGATACTTTTCTCGATAATAACTCTACAGCTCTTCTTGATTTTTTTTGTGATTTGCCGTAAATTAGCAACATATCAACTTTTTCTGAATGAGAAAACATTTATAAAAACAAAAGTTATACGTTCCACGTTCATATTGAGTAACGACAAATATTTTGTGACATTTATGCACTTTAAACAACGAACATCCAATTGTTTTCCAACGACTTTCTACCGCTAATGTGATTTTTAGGTGGTATTTCTTTTGGGCCTATTTAGGACGATATAGCTTATAACTTTTATACGGGAAGTAATATTAAATCCCAAAGATAATACTTTCTATTGAAAATGGAGCTTTCCTCATCACATTTAACATGCTTCAAAGTTGTAAAATACTTTATGAAAATGAAGGTAGCAGAAAAGTAACAATTTTTGCGGTACTTTTCTATACCTCTACCTGTCCCTGTCGTCCTTCCACCCGCTCTCTTCCTCTCCTTGAATATATCCCTACATTTATTAAAAAATCTATTATTTTATAGGGCTGTAACAAGTGAAAAATGATTAAATATTGATATGTAAATAACTGCTCTCTGATGGCTGTGTGTAAAATTCTAGAAAGGCGCACCTGTGTAAATAGCTAGAATATGATTTAAATTTTTAAAAAATCGCCATGTGCTTTTCCCGTCACCGCGCCTTAAATAATGCATAGAAAAATGCTGCACTTTAAAGTTAAATGTTATATATCCTTTTAATTTGCTTGTTGGTATAATTTGCATATTAATAATCGATATCCAAAATGTCTTGTAATTTTTATAAATCCGGCGATGAAAGTTTCATGTAATTTTCAATTTGATATGCACGACAGACATGCAAATACATACGGTTTGTGGTATTAATTTAAAAATCTATACTCGGTGAATCTTTAAAAACTTTTATAAATGAATATTGCATGGAGGCATGTCTGCTGTATATAAATTAATTTAGTTGGGATGTTTCTGAGCAGTTATGCAGGGAATTAATAAGTGGCAGGGAATAAATAAGGCAGGATGTAAACTCGGCAAGGTGATATAAAATTAGTGTCTTTAGAGTGTGCTTTAAACAGCAATGTTAATATTAAACAATACATCCAAGGCACCATTTCTCAGGCCATTCTCAAACAATTGAATTATTTACCGAACGGATTGGCATAGAAGAGCGAACTCTATTCAAATTGCACCTTTAATATTGTATAAATGAAGTGAAATAATTCATAAGTTTGTAGTCTGCGCGTTTAGGGTTATTTACAATGCACAGGGAAATATTTATGAATCTCTTCTTGAGGAAGGATTGCCCGTGTTGTCTTATTGTAGAAGTTTGATTCCTTCTGTTAATTATTAACGAAGGGATTTCTAGCAATTTGTTAATGCATTACTTAGTTTGGATATGTCTCTCTTCCAAGAACCTTCCCTGAATTATTTGCAGGCTACTAGAAAATTTACATGGCACATGGCTCCAGTTAATATATCCGAAATGTAATCAAGTTTTTTTCCTGTAGTCAAAAATTTGGAATACAAGAATATGTTACACTCAAAAACTTACACAGCTCCACAAAAAAAAATCGAAAAAATTACCCCTGCAGTCTGACTATGTCAACATCAAATATTTGAATCATTTTGAATCCATATTTCTTAAACCAACAACATTAACTGAAATAAATAATATAATACAATCACTCAAAAGTAACAAGTCACCTGGTGAAGATGTAATTACAGGGGAATTATTAAAATGCATGGGTCCATTTCTGGCTGAACCTTTAATGTTCTTAATCAATAAATGCTTTGAAGAAGGATACTTTCCTAATGCATTGAAAACTTCTATGGTAATACCAGTATTTCTGGCGATCGTGCTGATGTTGTTAACTACCGACCAATATCGTTAATTACAACTCTGTCTAAGGTCTTTGAAAAGTTAATAAAAGAAAGGTTATGTACCTTGGGAGACATCAGGTATTATCACCAAGACAGTGTGGTTTTAGAGCTAGGGTATCTACGCAAGATGCTATTCTTCATCTTACTTCCAATATATATTCGGCTATGGACGACAACAAAAAATCCCTCAGTGTCTTTGTAGACTTGTCAAAAGCTTTTGACACTGTAAGTCATGATCTGTTGTTAAACTGTCTGGAAAGAGTGGGTGGTAGAGGGGTGTCATTAAACTTTTTCAGGAGTTACCTCACTCATCGTTATCAGTTTGTGACAATAAATAATTATCGAAGCGAATTAAAACGGATCACGTATGGAGTTCCTCAGGGCTATGTATTAGGTCCTATACTGTTTAACTTATATATAAATGATTTATTATATGGGAGGTATTATAGCATACGCAGACGATACATGTATTTTCTACAGTGACAATGACTGGGAAACTGTCACAAGAAAAGCTGAAAAAGATTTAGCTATAATATTTAAATGCTTTAAATCAATGTTACTCACAGTAAATTATGATAAAACGCGAGTTTTAGAGGTGTTTTAAAATCTTATGAGCTTTGACCTTCATATGCGCAGAAACATAATTCCGACCGTCGCCTAAATTATTCTACCTCCTAAAAACATTACATCTATTATTCACAGTCTATCTCGAGCTCTCGTAGCGTAAACAAGCCTTTGATCCGATTACAAATATCATAATAAAGTGCCCTATTCTTTATTATTTTAATTTAAGCAATAAAAAAATATATAACGAACGTTCGCCAGTTGACTTTATTGATGCGCGAGCGCCTTAGTTCATTTCTGGTTGTAATGAGGCACGTGATCTAATTCTGAGTGAATGTTTTCACAGCGTGCTTATTGGAAGAATTATGCGGGTACGCCACGCCTTTGGCGCATTTCGCGGCTCTTGAAATACTAAAACACCTCTACATAATTATGTTAATGTTCATTCCTCACTCACCCACTATTCAGTTTCTGACCATTTCAGACGATATCGTAATCAATTCGGTCAGAGAATTTAAGTATCTCGGTGTCATTTTAGACAATCAATCACCTAAAATGAGATAAGCACATAAAATATCTTTCTAATAAGGTAAGATTCTTGTTTCATAAGTTTAAAGTGTTAACCATGCTTCTCTGATAATTATTTATAATTCATTGGTTCAATCGCACCTAATTTATGGAGTTGTAGCTTGGGGAAATGTAAGTAAAAATATATTGCGTAATCTAGAAATAGTACAAAAGACAATTATTAAAATCATGTGTAAAAAAATATCTACTTACCCTTCGGATGATCTTTTTATTGAGGCGTGTTTAATGGACCTGCGGCAACTATTCTTCTATTTCCTAACTATACATCAACACAAAAATAAAAGTCAATTAATAAGTCAACGAACATAAATATGAAACAAGAAACAAAGGTAAAATGTTTGTAACTCAAAGAAAAAATAAAAGCATAGGACAAAAATGTCATACTTACCTTGGTCCGAGGTTATATGCCTTATTGCCAGATAAAATACAGTCCATGAGATTTACAGTTACTTTCAAAAAAGCGCTAAAAAACTTTATTTTCTCTGTTGCTAGAAAGGATATCCATG
The DNA here is from genome assembly GCF_000390285.2 of Anoplophora glabripennis. NCBI lineage: Eukaryota > Metazoa > Arthropoda > Insecta > Coleoptera > Cerambycidae > Anoplophora > Anoplophora glabripennis. The sequence continues at coordinate 626,593 of NW_019416218.1, read as the reverse complement.
ATGCTGTGGAACTAAAATCAATTAATTATTCAGTATTTGCTTAATATGTTCGTGTTCTTATGTATATTACATGTTTTGGTGTAAATTGTAAATTGTATCTTATAATAATACTATTAATTAATGTGTAGACTATATATAATCTTGTTGTTATTATGTTAAAATTAATCCTATTTGTTCGTTAGGTTTTATGTCTCCTTTTTTTATCTTCCCCACGCACAGGCTATGCCTTTAGTGGGTGTACTATGTTTATTCTTATTATCTGTAATATTCTTATTGTTATTGGTATTACTGATATTGTTATTACTCTTTTGTAACTTTATTGAAATGAAAATGAATGAATAAACATTATTATTATTATTATTATTTCACGTCAGGATTTTTCATAATCTCAAAAAAATAGACCCAAAAACGCAATAAATCCTCTATCCATTGACTACTCAATCCCAATAACCCCATAACCCCTTAATCCTATAAACTCCTTAACCCCATAACCTCAAAAATGACATAACCCCAAAACAGTAGTAGTCGGCAAGAAAGAGACTTATGCGCGTTGAAGCCCTGAAACACAGTATGTTTCACAGTATGCATGAGCCATGCATACTTCTTGAGTCTGGTATTTTGGGGTTATGACATTCTGAGGTGATGGAGTTTAAGGGATTCAGGGGTTAAGAGGTTACGAGTTAACTGGGATTGAGTGGTCAATGTATAGATGATTTATTGCGTTTTTGGGCCTATTTTTTGAGGTTATGGGAAATCCTGACGCGATGGAGTTTAATGGACCCCGAATTTGGATTCAGCGACCCCATAAACATACGATAGACATAGTCAGACTCCAGTGGTAATTTTCTCGATTTTTTTTTTTTTGTGGAGGTGTGTTAATTTCGTTGGACGCAAACAAAATACTAAATCTTTGAATTTTTTATGAGGGTTATTCCAGATGGAAACTATTCTCTGCATAATAACAAATTTATAGCTCTATATAGACAAATATGTTCTCCATCTACAGTTATACTAATTTCTACATTTGAATTTAGATTGGCAAGTAATTTTTCGTGTTATTAAAATATGTTTCTCATTCAGCTGACGAATAACTAATTTTCTTGCCGCTTAAATGTTGTAAATTGGTATCATTAGTTTGGGTAATTTTGGGATAAATCTGTTAATAATAATTTTCCATTCCTATAAATTTTTGTAATTTCTTCAAACTATCAAGTCTAGAAAACTCTACTGACTGCAATATTTGCAGAAACTTTGTATTAAAAAATTTAATTCATTTGCAATAAAACACAATTACTTGGTTTGATATCAAGTGTTCCTGTAAGTTTAAAAATAATTTTTAATTACCCTAGACATTCCTTCTCGGATTTATTGAAGATGAGGATATCATCTAAATAGCGGAATACTTATAATATCCAAGTTCTGATAAAACTTCATTTATAAATCTTTGGAATGGCTCATCAGCCGTAAAATTTCGAATATTCCAAATAGGTTTGCAGAAGCTGTTCTTTTTTAATGTCTTTTAACTGCTACAGGAGTTTGATGATGTACTCTTAGGTATTACTCAATTACTCATGCCTAGAATCGGTTTAGATACAGGGTGTCCACAAATTTCACCGACAACGTTTGACTGCATATTCACGACGATAAATAAATACGATCTACGAAAAAAAGTTAAATAAAAACTTTTTCGTTTTTGAGTTAAAATCCTTCAAAGTTTATTCATGACACTGCTACACAAACCGAAACGCACAGATCTGCATATAATGCCATTTTTCTCAAGAACGACTTTTTGCAGGCGATTTTCTCAAGGGACAATATGTTATTTAAATGAAACGACCTTTTCAACCTTGCTGCCAGTTTTATAAAAATACGACCACTGTAAAAGTTTTGACCGCCAAAAGGAAGAGGTAACCGGAGAAAACTATCACCCAGTATATCGATTTGACTAAAGTTTTAAGAAATAATGCGCCATAATAGTCCAAATAAATGTGTAAAATTTTAACGCGGTCGGCAAAAGGGTTATGAAATTATTAATTAAATTAGTTTTAGTTTCGACAACTTTGAAAGCTTGTAAGTAACTCAAAAACCAAAAAATTGTTATTTAACTTTTTTTCGTAGATCGCTTTTATTTATCGCCCTGAATATGCAGTCAAACATTGTCGATGAAATTTGCGGACACCCTGTATGCTTAACAATATTCTTCCAAACGACAATCTTCGAGAACCAATGTTTCCATTTCCGGAATCATCAGGGCTGGTTGCCTCCGAAGATCTTGGTCATCTTCAATAGATTGACAACCCCACAAAAACTATTTCAGTCGATATTTTACTTTTAAAGAGCTTTGCCTCCATGTACTGAAATCTTTCGTTCCTGAATATTCTTCCATTATGTTCCTTTAATAAGGATGATACTCTAATCCTATAAAACTGATTTAGTGTTGCAACATACTACATAAAACAAGGTAAACTAATTGAATCAAAATAGACAAACAATTGGAAAAAGGTTTTTATTGAATGCTGCTAGGCTCTGCTAGATAATTTTTTCTCTTGTAAAATATAAAAACCATGGTTGTAATAAAGACCTCTTGCTACGTATGTCTCAAGTAAAAATGTGAGAAAATGCCTCTTGTATAAATGTTTCTAAAATGTATTCAACTTTCTGCTACAAACACAGAGATGTTTAAAAATGGAAAAATATCATAATTCATTTATTTCAGCAAAAATAGCTAAATTCTTCCTGTTTTTTCCTAGAACGCATCACTGATGTAATATTCTGTTCCCTGTATATAGTTTTTCGATCGTAAATTACAATTATGTGTACATATATTATATATAAGATAATTTTCCCTCGTGATACAGTCTCAATTCATTCTAAAAACTGCATTTCTCGTATAGTATAAAGTACAAAGAAACGCCATTGCCGTCGGAGAAGCGATCTGTTAGTAGTTCTAGTTTTCAGAATTTTTAAGTAAGTATATTATCTATGTAGTAGATCCACTTCAGTCATTTCAATTTCTAACTGTTCTACAAATTACTTAATTTTAACACAATGATCCTACCTCTCATAAAAGAAATCATGGAAAATTAGAGATTCTAACAAAATTTTTCTAAAAATCGTGAAATGAATAAAAATGTTACAGGATTTGCGTTACTAATTTTAGGAAAATTAAAAAGTAGGTATCTGAATGCCGTAGAAATTATTAATTTGTTATTTATTTGATTTCTTTTCTGCACAATTCCATTTTTTAAATACCTGCAGCTATGTCAATTAAAGGAGCTTTGTTTCGTTTTAATAATTTTGCATATAGTGTCCAATTAAATATTTTTATAAAGAATAGCTGAAAAAATAGCTAGCAGTTTATAATAATAATTAGTACCAAATGATAAATAGACATCTATTAATTTTGGAATTTAATGTCATTATGAGTTTAGAAAACTTAAGGCTTTAAATAATAATAATAATAATAATAATAATAATAATATGCCTTTATTCACAGTAAAAGAAAATATCCTACAAAAAATAATTAATAGTGGGTGGCGGTATCCAACAGAGCTGCTCATACAACCACCCATTGAAAAACCATCATCTAAAATTATCATATACAAAGAGAAGTACCTAACTAAATCGCAATGAAGTAAAAAATAAATTAATTAATATCACGTGTGTTCATAATATACTTCTTTAACATTCTCTGAAACATGTAAAGACTCGTGGCTCTCCTGACATCATCAGACAAGGAATTGAAAATGTTCACAGAACTATGACAAGGAATAACCAACAATCCTCTATGACGAGTCATACGGTCATGTATATCACTATTTTTAACAAGTTTATTTGCTAAATATGCCGGTTTATTTAATGTTATTGTCTTATAAACTAAGCAAGCCATATGTATTTTATATCTTTCGTTAAGCTTAAACCAATTTGAATCCTTGAAAGCCCCTGAAATATGATCGTATTTTCTTAAATTGTAGCAAAATCTAAGGCAGGCATTTTGTACTTTCTGAAGACTGTTTTTGTCCACTTGAAGTAAAGCGGGCCAAAAAAACAACATCACAATATGATAACAGGGATAAGACTAAACTATCGGTTAATCTTATTTTAATATCTCTAGATAGAATGTCCTTAAAATTATATAAAACTCTCAATTTCTGAAAACATTTTTGAATCAAGTTGGTTACATGTGATTTGAATCTAAGCTCAACATCTACAACAAGTCTAAGATTTTTACACTCATTGACTGGCTCTATAACTGCATTATTAATCCTAATTTGGAAAACAGGGTTATTTAAAATTAAATGTCGATGCCTCCCAAACACAAGTAATTGAGTTTTCTTCTCATTTAGAATTAAATCGTGTGCTGCCGAAAACTTATAAATATTATACAAATCAGTATTTATATTACGGATGGCGTCATGTAACTGACTATGCGAGAAAGAATAATAAATTTGAGTGTCATCCGCATACTGATGTACGGTACAAAAATCTAAACACCTAATCAAATCAGAAGTATACACTGAAAATAATAGGGGCCCAAGAATGCTCCCCTGTGGGACACCCTTATTTATGGGAAGAAACTTAGAAGAAGTGTTAGACATAACTATTTTTTGACTTCTAAACTAAAAACTAAGTGCAATATCACCGACAGTACTTGAGCTTAACTTTTAAGGTAGCATGACAAATAGTATCAAAAGCCTTGCTATAATCTAACAAGACTAAACACGTAGATTTATTAGAATCGTGTGCCCGAAAAAGGTCATCACTTACTTTAAGCAAAGCAGTAGTAGTACTGTAATTGCACCGAAAACCAGATTGAGTGTCTGATAGAATTCTATTTACAGTTAAGTATTCAGTAAATTGTTCATGGACGATTTTCTCTAGAATTTTTTACATAACAGGTAGAATACTTATTGGCCGAAAATGAGCAAGCGACGATGGACGAGTAATTTTCGGTATCGGAATTATGTTAGCATTTTTCCACAGTCGAGGAAATTGACCAGATGTAAGACATTTATTGATTATAAATGTAATATGATCAGTCAGGTGTGGTGTAAGAAATAGCAGCATTTTTAAAGAAATTCCATCAGAACCTTTGGCATTAGATTTAATTTTATATAATAATCTGGATATTTTATCAGAATTCACCATCTTAAATATACACTGATTAGCAACATTAGGCCATGTATCATTAACATAAGTTGACTCAATAAAATCGTTATTAACTCCATCGGTTGCAGGTATACTGTTTATAAAAAAAAGTATTAAATTCGTCAGGAGTGCCAAGTTCAGATAAAACAGTACGATCAGAATGAGTATTCGAACATATATTTAAATATTTCAAAGTTTTCCAAAACTCTTTAGGATTTGTTTTAAATTTGTGATGCAAATATGCCTTTTTTTCAGATTTCACCGTCATATTGACCAAATTTCTAATATTTTTATACTCACACCATGATTCATCCGTTTTTAATCGTTTGTACTTTGTTAGAGCTTTTTTCCTCAATTTAATCATCAGTCTTAAATTATCAGTAAGCCACGGCGCCGGAGGTTTACTTATTTTTGAAGTTTTTTAAGATGCATGGGTGTCAAACAGATACATAACATTATCGTTAAAAAAACTTAACATTTCATCAACATTTTCATAATAATAAATCCTATCCCAAAATATAGCATAAAGATCCTGCACAAATAAGTCATAGTTGAATTTAGAGAAGTCTCTATAGGTTTTAAAAAAAACTTGCTGTGTAGGTTTCACTAATTTCAGTTTACAGTTGACATATCGATGATCAGAGATACCATCCATTCTAAATAGATCGATAGTATCAACAAATTCAAGACAAGACGTAACTATAATATCAATCAAAGATTGATATTATAGTTACGTCTGATTCTGGTTGGTTCGGTAACTAATTGATTCATGCCATATTTGGTAAATAATTTTTTTAATCTAATATGGTAAGTATTATCAGTCAGAAAGTTAACATTTAAGTCGCACCAAAAATAATACAAGCATATTCCGGAATTAAACTCACTAAAATATTTTCTAAATGATCAATACATGAATTAAAGTTAATCAAGGACGGCAAATACAATGTTCCAAAACATATTTTTTTTCCTCCAACGTTAATACTAACCCAGAGATGTTCCAACGAGCTATAGTGGTCGAGTTGTAGAATGGAAAATTTGAAATAATCTCTAATATAAAACGCTACTCCTCCCCCTACTCTAGCCTCACGATCATTCCTAACTAAATTATAACCTGGTATAGAAACACAAGAATTTAAAATGGAAGAATTTAATCAAGTTTCTGATAATCCAATGATATCAAAAGAGCCATCTAAAAATAAATAACTTTTGGGACCTCTGTAATATTTTGGTTGCAAGCAATTGGTGCTATGGTTGCTTTCAACTATCTTTTATACTTATTTTGGATATAGTCACAATGTTCACTATATAAATTTTGCGTTAGGGTAAAGCAAAATCCTCAAATTCACACCAAACTTGTAGATTTTAAATAACAAAGTTTAGTATGGCGAGCACTATTTTCGTAGTCTTACACCGTCACTATCGACAGAAGTTATACAAGCATTTCAGTTTGAAGGCGCTCAATAGATTTGCCACTGGATTTTGCAAGATGATAATTGAGTTCCAGGGTTTTATGGTCCATACACACGCTTGGGAGATGGGAAATTAGAATATCTAAAAACCTGTAATTCCAATCACATCCAATACCATTATTGCAGTTTTAACACTTTTCACTTCATTTAGCGATGATTTAGACATTATTTTCTTTTTGTACTGACATTTTACCAAAGATAAAAAACCAGTCAGCGCATTTTTATCTCTTACAAATCCGTCGTCACAAAAACACATAAGGGGTTGGTTTATGTGGAGGAAGTATTCATTTTGTTTTATTGCTATTTCTCTGTAACCTATTACAACGCCCTAAGCCACCTGGACAAGACGTGTTAATGTTTGTAACGTACACAACTGAGTAATGAAATCGAACTGGGTTTATTTAAAAATTAATTAAAATAATACAACCCATGTTATAAAAGAAATAACTTTTATTGTGTAAATAAACCGACGCTATAAATTCTATCTTTATTTTTTATATTAGCTATAAAATTTAAATATTTATAAAATCTATTTAATGGTTGCTTATGTATACATCGTATTTAGAATTTATGAGGGATCGGAATTTACTTAAAATGTTGTCGAAATATTAGTACCCATTTAATTTTTTTGAAATACATCTGATTCTCTTTAAATGCCTTCAAAACATTGATCCAAAACAGGTTAAGCTTGATAAATTATATTTTAACTTTCGGTTTGGTCCCAATCGATATGAACAAAATATTTAAGAAAATTTGGGATGATTGGGTCTATTGAATGTTTTTGCGTCTAAGTGTTGGTCATTAATCGATTAAATTTTCAATCAATTAATTAATTGATTAGAAATGTAATTGCGATTAATTTAATTGCAGTTAAAATTAATTGCAATTGAACTGTCAATTGCACGTTGGTGTTGTAATAAATTTATTTGGATTAATCTATATTAATTGTATCTTGCAACAAAATGAATTGCAATAAACGTTTTCAATTGTTCTAAAAAACAATTAAAACTAACGATTATCCGGCTTAGACAGTATGTTTCAGAAGAGGGTGGTGTTAAAATATAATCTTAACTGTTATAAAAATGATTACTAAAATAAGAATTGTGCAAAACCGTACTTATCTTATCAACTTCGACGTCACCTGTTACATAGGTGTTGTATAACAATGAAAAAGTAATATTAACGGTCGATAGAAGGAAGCACAAAAAACAGGCACTTAGGTAGGAAATTCTGGAAGGAAGCCTAAATAGTTGAAGATAGGCAGTTGAAGTGAGAACAGTGTGCAGATAGGTAGCAAGACGATCGGCGGGCAGTGTGTCAAAGTAGTGAAAAGTTAATTGTTTAAAGTGTTATTAGTTAGCAGGTAATATTCTTTAAGTACTTTGTTGTTAATTGTTCTATATAATCTTATGATTGTGATGATTATAGATGTTTCATGATAATAATTCTTTGTAAGTTTAGCTTCCATTGCTTTATGCTCAAGGGCATATATTTTTCCAAGGTAAAATTGTTATAATTATACTTAAAGTTTGCCCATTATTTATTTCATGTTAAAAATATATGTATTGTCCTGATTGCCAGACATTACAATAACGACTTCTTTGTTTCACATCTAACTTGTTTTTGCCACGATTACGTTATACGTAAAATATAGATGTTTCATGATAATAATTCTGTATATGTTTAGCCTTCATTGTCTTACGCTCAGGGGCGTATATTTTTCTAAGATAAAATTGTTACAATTATTATTATAGATTGCTCATTATTTATTACATGTTAAAATATGTATATTGTCGTGACTGCCCAGATATTGCATTAACGACTTCTTTGTTTCACATTTAACTTGTTTTATCATGATTAGGTTGTTCTTTGATTTCTTGTGCTCACTTTATGTCATACGTCTATACGAGCCTTGTTGAGTTTACTAACATTTTCGCCCGTGCGGAACGAATCTGGATTAAGCTCGATTGCCTCCCGTATGGGACTCCAGTGTTATGAAGGATCTTCCGAAATCTCAACTATAGCTGGATTGCCTCCCGTATGGGACTCCAGTACCTTCCGGCTCTGCCGGCTAACTAACACCAAACCTCTTCAGTTTTACTTGGAAGTGTGTATGACTAATATGAGGTAACAGATGACATTTAGTGACACATTAAATGAGACAGGTCTTATTTATCATTAGCAAAGGTTCTTAATTTATGCCTTTGGTTAGCGGTTGTTTTGTATTTATATTTGGGTGGTAAGAGCAACGATCGTGGGTTTCTCTGCCATGCTCTTTCCCCGCAGGAGCTCTAGGTGAGCCTGGCACTCTCATTCGATGTTAAATGGTTGTTAATGTTTTTGTTGTTCTTTCTATTTGTCACATATTTAATTTGAATTGTATGTAAATAAAGGTTAGGTGTATTTACTCTGCTTTTGTTTTATATAATTAAACCATACATCCCCTCTACAAAGTTAGTAGCCAGCGCCTTCCGGTCAATAAAAAAATAAATACACACAACGTAGGTAGTCCTTATGACGATCACATGTTTTTGGCCACAATTACGTTTACTTATTTTTTGTCGAACCTAGGGTGGTGTTATACTACAGAATTATAAAAATAATTAATTTTTAATTGCAATAGGCGTGATTAACAATTAATTAATTGTTAATTTTTAATTCTCCAACTAATTTTTATATGTAATGTTTCGTCTCTCCAGGACCATCATCAACTTCATTTTTTTAAATACGACCCTGGAAATTTTATTACATTTTTTTGTAAGCCTTCATGACCCCCAATACTGTACTGCCTCAGCCCGAACCAGATTCAGACATTTTGCCTGTTTGAAAAATTCATCTTAAATGTATTCGTTCCAAATTATCTAAATTTTTTATTTAGATTTCTATGTTTACTGAATTATCGTACACTCTAAGTGTCGTTAGACCCTGTAAAATCCACCTAGTTATTTAAACTATTGTATTGGGGGTCATGAAGTCTTGAATAAAATGTAATAAAATTGCAAGGGTTGTATTTAATTAAATGAAGTTGATGATGGTCCTGAAAAGACCAAACGTTACATATAAAAATTGATTATGCCATGCGATAGAGGGCAAAAAGTTGCCATGACAAAGTGTTCTTTTTTCAATATCAACAAAGGCTGCAATTAAAACAAAAATGGATTCCCAAAATTTCGGTTCTTTTCGAATATTTCGAAAACTAATCAATGTTGGTGCTCTGATTATGCAATTTTGCCCCATTTAAGCTATTTTGTATCTCTTACCCTTTCCGAGATCTTTCTAGTGAGAAGCGAATTTGTAACAATCTGTATAATGATATACAGGGTGATTTCACTTTAAATGAACCTGAAGGAATAGATTAATTGCCAAAAAATAAGTAAAGTTTGCTCTATAAACTTTTTTCTGGGGGAGCGGTATTCAAGATACAGGGTGTTCAAGTTTAAAAAAATATATTTTCTGTCATATCTCCACAATGCGCTGACGGAATTGAATGAAATTTTCCACAGCTTTTTCACTTAATTAGACCTTTTATTTAACGTAATATTAACCTTGTTGATTTAACCAGTGGCGCGCTACTGAAGATGCCGCTCCAATTTTCCCATTAACCTTGTTGATTTAACCAGTGGCGCGCTACTGAAGATGCCGCTCCAATTTTCCCAAGAAAAAAATATCCACTGGCATTTTTTTTGGAGAAATAATGTTGCATTCAGGTACTGTTACGTCAAATGAATCAATATGACAAAATATTTTTTTTTGTAAAGCTTAACACCCTGTATCTCGAATACCGCGCCTCCCAGGAAAAAACTTTATAGAGCAAGCTCTACTTATTTTTTGGTAATAAATCTATTTCTGCAGTTTCTGAATTTAAAGTGAAATCACCCTGTATATTAATACAGATTGGGAATGTATTTAATACAAAATTTCCAACTATGTACCTAAGAAACAGTAACTGCATATAAAATTAAAGATTTTCTGTTTATAAATTGCAGTCTCTTATACGCATCTGCCATATAATTTCAATGTGTGTGTGCGTTTATTTTAATTTTAATTTTTAATTAAGCTGTAAATTGTTCCATATAAACCTCTACTATCTTTTATGTCTTGCCTTGTACTTTCTTATCCCTGGCCAGCTGTTGGTAGACACTTGTTACATATCAGACAATATCAGAAAACCTCAGGAGTCAGTCGGTTCTATATTTACACACAAACTAGTACAATGCAAGACTTTGAAATGAATAGAGAGTTTGAAATTCAATAAAGTGTGTATACAAAAATTTGTTATACTTATGACTTTATACCTGAAAACTTAATAAACTCAAATTAAGAATACATTTTTATATGTAATGTTTTCCACAACAAAGAATATTTTAATAACAAAATTTGCCTTTTTTCGGCTCAGCTTACATACAAACAATATAAGGAATAATTATAACAAAAAAAATTAACTATTAACTGACTTTATTTGTTCTATGTAATACTGAGTACGTCTCTTTATATTATTTGTTGCCTGTCAGACAGAGGCATCTCTTATATCTAAACAGGAACGAAAATGGCTGTTCATTTGACAGATTTTATCAGAGCTCGTGAAAAAAGTGAAATATTTAAGTTACAAGTGAATGGATTACGCTTATTTTTGTACAGGTAAGTCCTGTGGTTTGTTATTTATACTTTTCAAAGATTTGATGCGAGAGAAAGCATGATTTACTGGTGATAGTTAGCAATATTATAGTGCACTGTGTTTTAGGTTGTAAAATTTGAATTTTTCTCTGCTGGAAACTACGTAGAGGCCTTGCAGACTATTTATGGGGCTACTGGAATCTGCTTTATACTGCTGGTAGCGGAAAGATTTCATGGCATGACAAATTAACTTTGCAAACTGTGGATTTAACTGGTGATTGTTTAATTTTCTTTCTTGGACTGTTTTTTCTTGCTTTATTTTTTAATTTTTCAGGAGCTGCCTCTCTACGCTGTACATCTTGCAAAACCCAAGCCGTAACCAAACAATAATTTTTTTGTTTCTCTCATCCTTCCTGAATATTCTGTTCTATACACAGAATTTTTCAGTCTTTGGATGTCCTTTTCAATCACTTTTTCACAACACTATTTATAACTAACACATTTTTAACAAATGTCCTTTTATTTTTATATACAATTCTATAAATTAATTAATTAAATATTCTTTATTTTATGTTTTTACGTCGTCTCCGGGTATTCTTACAAAGCCATCTTTGACATTTGTGAAATTTATTATAAAATTTGACAATTGCTGAAAGATTTCATGTTATGGTTTATGTTGGATTGAGATATCTTCTTTAAGTTTACTCGTCTTCCAACGATATGTATACCAGATTAATCTATAGACTTTAAAAAAAGTACTTTACTGTTTTCTCGTGGAAATGAACGTAAAAATTATACAATTAACCGCCCTGTAAACAATCTTCCCCCCATTTTTATAACTGTGGAAACTAATATGTTATTGTACATAATATTTAACATCTATAGTGATAAATTCAGCTTGCCGAAACAAAAAATCGCGTCCAACTGTATATTTCCTGGCCTAATTAACGAACCGCGACAATAGAACGCTAATATTCCATTTTAAATGTAAAAATTGGAATGCAAATTAAGAGAAATGCAATTTGCTATACTTATTTTAGGTACCTACGTAAAATATATTATTAGTTTTGTAATTTTATAATAATGGAATTTAAAATACTTATATTTTTACTGGACAAAATAATGAGACCTTTTTGAAAATAAACTCATACAGTAATATTTAATCATAATATAAAGAGCCATGTTCATAGTCACTTGTCCCGATTGCCTTCAGTTTCATTCCGAACCAAAGAAAAATAAAGATGTTTGTTGCTGGTAGGTAATAGATTTACAATAATTTAAGCGTTTCCGTAGGTGCACATATTACGGCTTTAAGTAATAATTTTCGCTCTTTCCAGGCAGGTAATGCCGTTTCTATTTCCAACTTATCGGTAAATAATAAAATCCATTGCGAACATTATTTTCGAATAATAAAATATTTGCGCTGTAAAGAATCCAAATATAACGCACGAGACGTGATCGTATGCGCATATACGAATGAATTAAACCATTATAATATTTAATCTTTATTCATACGCGATCGGTGTTTTGTTATTTTCCTATATACTTAGCCGTTTTATGACGTACTGCTATAATAAATCCATGGCAAGTATATTCCAGGCTCTGCACACGTGTTTCCACAACCCGGTGGAACATAAACCAAGATGGAAAAAAATTATATATTTCGCCTTTCACACAACTTACTTATCCAGTACTACTATATCGATCCCGTTTCCATCAGTACCAGAAAGAGTATAAATCATGATGTTTTATGACGTAATTATAGTTAGAGCATAAAAAGGCCAAAAAAATGTATGGATACATAAAAATATGTTACATCTTTCATTATTTGGTGGATAATTATATACAGGGTTAATCTCTATAATCTGACAACTTATTGTAAGTTTATTATTGAAATTACAAAAGTTTTTAATACAAATGTTTTAGCTTTTTTATGTTTTTATAATACAGTATTAGAAAAACCAATTGAGTAATGGAAATCACTAAATTAAATATTTTTTTTAATTGAACACGCTATATATTCGTTCATACTTAGCGTCGTTAAATTTTTCTCTTCTCAAATAAGTACATATATGTATAATATGTTACTGTTTGATTCAAGACTTTTCGATATATTTCAGTTTAAAACTATTTTTGAAAAAATAGAAGGGAAATTTATGTCTGACGGATCGCTGTGGCTGTGGACGAGGCACGCGGAACAAACAAATGACTTTGACAGAAGTTTATTTATCATCATTAATTTATTTCCTATAACAAACTATTTTAACAAAGAAATAATGTTTTGTGAGAACGAAAAATTTTAAGTTTGTTTTATGATAATAATAAAAATCATTCTTAACTTTAACAAGTCTTAATTTTAACAGAATTTTAATATCTAATTAATAAAAACCAATTAAACCACAAATAGTCACAGATGCTCAATGTGACCGCCATTATTCGTATAATTCTCATTAATTTTCAGAACTGCATTTAATATGAAATGGGAATTAAATTCACTTTTTAAATTTTGTATACATTGATCAACTATGTCTTATAGTCTGTTTAGAAATGAAGGAGAGTAATAAAAGCTTATTATGTATGCAAATCGTAAATAAATGTAGTACTGGTGCTTATATTGAATATTTTTATATTATGTATTATCGGTATAGGAAGAGGTGTACTTTTAAAAAAACTTTGTGCGATCGGACTGTACTAAATTGTAGCAGGTAGCTAAAATTTAATCCCCGACAATCCGCCTTTGTCTATGCCGCTTCAATTTCTCGGTCCATTTCTCTTATAAGTAAACAATATAAAAACAGCATTTCAAAACATGAGGCTACTTTAAGCATCATAACCGGGTTAAGAGGGTTTTTAGTAATTCAAATAATATTATTCAATATTATTATCAAAATATTTATTTAAATTTAATGAATAGACTTTCATTTCACACAAAAATATATGTATTTTGAAAATTCAAATTATGGTGAGTAAATGTAGTGTTGTATAAATGTACAATAAAGAAAATAAAAAAGTAGGTATATTAAAATTCATCCTCTGAATATTCTGATGAATTATCTTCGTCTCCTAGATTGATAACGATATGTTCCACAGTAACGACAATTAAATTATCGAGTTCCCACATTTTCTCCTTTTCTTTTTGTACATGATGTATACATCTTTGCCAGTTATCTGCAGTTACTTGTTTCAAGAATTTTGTTAACAAAATTTTCACGTCACTTAATTTAAACGTCGTATTATTTCGCGCTACATCTCCTTTTACCTGCGCCCAGACTAATTCGATTGAGTTAAGTTCACAGTGATAAGGTAGTAACCGTAGTACCGTTATTTGGCGATTTGTTGCCATTTCATCGATAACATTTTTTCTGATCTTTATCAAGTTCATTTTTCACCATATTTGTTTTAAAAGAAATGTTTTTTCCGGATAACCATTGAATTAAATCGGCTTTCCTCCAAGCAGTCGTATGCGTCCGTTCGGTCTGCCGTGAATGGTAACTGGCATTATCCATGACAATTACAGACCCCGGAGGAATAAGATCCAACATCTGTGTAAAATACTCTTCGAAAACATCTGCGTTCATGTCTTCGTGATAGTCGCCTGTATTTTTTCATAAGATTCAAATAAAAGTAAACCGCCATCTACAAAACCACTGGCACTACCTATATGTGTCACTATTAATCTTCGCCCTTTATCTGAAGGTGCCTTGAACCCTGTTGAAAGTCCATCCAAAAATGCTTGTCGAAAACTTTTTACATTTTTATCTTGCCATACTTTTGTTACAGTATATCCCTCGTTAACCGAAGTTTCGTCTAGATAATAAATATTCCTCCCTTCGTCACGGAATTTTCTAATTGATCTTCGCCAACAAATAATTTCATCTTTATCGATAAGAACTGACTTCCTGTTCTGCTTTTCCCAGCAAAAATTAAACTCTCGTAAGACGGCCCATAATTTGCTTCTACTGATTTTTGGCAAATCGTTGTCCTCTGAAGGTTCACTTAAAATTTTGTTTAGCGTTCGTATTTCTTTTTTAAAATAAAACGAGTGTACTTTTCTGCGAATGACATTTTTGAAGAAATCATCTATAACGACTTTTGACCTCCCTGTAGATGATTTTGGGGGATTTACAGTATCTTGTTCATTTTTTGTTTCCTTTAAAAGTCTGTAGATAGTCGATTTTCCAATTCCTGTCATTTTTGTTAGCATTAGTGTTACCCGATAATTACCTGAAACTAAATATTACCACGCCCATGGCCGGTTCTTATCTCCGGGTTTTATTACTCTCTTTCATTTCCAAACAGACCTCGTTTTTTAAGTAACACTCCACAGAAAACTACAAGGGTGTAAGGTCTGGGCTATTTGAGGGCCATTGAATATTTCCTCCATTACCAATCCACCAATCAATCCTATTATTTAAATAATATCGAACTACTCTGGTTCTATGCGGAGACGCTCCGTCTTGGTGCCAGCGGCTGATCTTCCAATTTGTTTTCTATTTGATTTTCAAGAAAATGCAGGTATCTTTCCCCAGTCAAAGCACCTTCATAAAATGGTGGGCCAATGATTTTATTTCTCAATAAACCGCATCAAACATTAAACGATGTGCGTCCTTGACTTGGAATTTTCCTATTACAGTGAGGATTTTCATTTGTCCAGGTATGAGTATTTTTTCTATAATAAATGCCAGCTGTTGTAAAAGTCGCCTCATCATCTTTTCAAAATAGTTTAGGTCGCCATTTTTCAAGCGCAGCATTTCTCCGCAGTACTCTAATCGCTGAATTGTTTGATTTTGGGTGAGTTTTTGGATCGGCATAGTTTTATAGGGGCGGTATTTATATTTATGTAACGTTCTAATAATTTTACTTTGGCTTATTTCTAACTGCCTTGAAGCATTTACTGTGGACTCTTGTGGCCTTTCTACAATAATTTAATATTTGAATTCACCATGGTAAACCAGGAATGAATATTTGCTTACCTTGAAAATATAGTAATACCTACATAGTTAATTTCTAATTCTTCATTTGGAATAATTCTTCGTTTCTGACTGCCAAGAGATTTTGTTTCTGTAAAGCGTCGCTCAATGTCGTAAAATGCAGCTCGAGATGGAATTGGAAACCCGAGATGCAAACGAGCATACTCGTATTTCTGGATACTGTTTTATAAAAATTCATAAAAACTTTTATATTAAAAACTTTTTTGTAATTTCAATAATAAACTCACAATAAGTTGTCTGATTATAGTGACTAACCCTGTACATATGGAAAAATGTTGGTTTAATAACATAATTAAGAACATTAACTTACAAATGTATTAAGTTGATTCAAATTTATTCTAAATATTTTAAAATAAAAGTTAAAAGTAACGGATTTTTCATTGTAATAGGCACCGGACAAAGACAAACAGTAAATTCAGTTATGATAATTTAGTTAACTATTTCTGCATTTTAAACATGTTTTTCAATTAAATTATACATAAAACATAATTTCAACAGAAAATGAAAAGTTCGACGATATTAAAAATAGTCAAAAAAAAAACATACCAGCACGTTGACGTGCCGCGAGGCTAGATTTTGAGTTCATTGATTTAGATTTACTACATTCAATATTATTCAATGATTCCGAAAGATATTAACACAAATTTTATATTTCTCAAATTTATTACTAATGCCATTTTCAGAAGTTTTTAAATTTACTTACTACGTGTTAAAAAATAAATTATATTGTTGAGATAGAATTCCAAGACCCCTGCGTGACTTTCTTGGAATTCACCGCATTGGACAGCCGAAGTAGAAAGACATTGATGGAAAATTTCAAGGCACGCTCCTGCCGCTGTAAATTGTTACAGTAGTTCAGATAACAGAACTTTATTGGTGTCTTCTTTTCTTGCAATTGTATCTCAACAAATATTGTACAGATAATATTTTGCTTATATATATACAGGGTGTTAATGATAAGTTTACCAAGCTTTAATGGCGTATTCTACCGATGAAAATAATCAAGTTTTGCCTTATAAAAATTTTTGATACGACGTTTCCCTACGGAGTTAAGGTGGCCATATTCCTCCCCGAGAAATAGTAAAATTTCTGGCGTTTTTAGGTACTGAAATCTTTTAAAGTAAAACGTGTAGAACAAAAGTAAGCACAAAAATAAAATCCTCGATGTTTTGTTTATTCATTGTTACCATTTAAATTTACTCAAATAAAATAATAACTAAAAAAAACGTTTGTAAAACATGCGTTTGCTGTTATTCTAATCCCACATTTTAATTATTTTCACGTACTTATAAATAAAAGTAAACAATTTTATATGTAGGACTAAGCAAGTAAATGTTATAAGAATATTTACATGTGGAATTATATATAAAAAGTTAGTATTTTCGTAGATTTCAGTACCTAAAACCTTGATGGTTTGATCGTTTTTTGCACCTGTTTATTCGTTTTGCTACGGCGTCTTTGAAAATACTCAGGTGGCATGACATAACATTCCTATTATTTGATAAGCTTTAGATTATTCGGTTATTAAATGTTTCAAATTATTTGTCTTTGCGGAAAACAATATTTAAAGAATATGGGGCCCTTAAAGGGTGTTAAACGTTTCAAATATTTATATTATTTTTTCTGTAACTTCACTGGCATAAAAGATGAAGTGATAAAATTTGGGGGATGACATTTTTTTAGTAGGGGCTATTTTTTCATGAATAACTATTCCAAAATACACCCTAGTGGCGTAGTAAAAAAATCGTACGCCACTGGTTTTTTAAAGAATTTTAAATATTTTTAAAATGTACAAACAATTTTGGGCAATAAAGTATTCTTGCAAAATATTCGTAAAATTTACTGGTCTTTAGATAATTGGGAAATCAAATAGAAGATACTTAAGTACCTACGTTGCTATTTACAATTTCCTGTTGATTGCTAAATGTGTAACAATAAATTCAATACCTAATATTTTTGAGAGATTTCAAAACACTATACAACATCACAAGAAATGTTCAAAATGCTGTCATTGGGATGCAATGCATGCTTCGCAGCGTCTCCGCATTAATCGTCTTACACACCTCATAATTCCAGTCGTATTGTGTATGGTTGTGAAACCGTCTACAATGCGCTGTCGAAGTACTTCTAGATTGGGAACATGGAGTACGATATACCATAGTTTTGAGGTAGCCCCAAAAAAACTAATCCAAGGGATTCAGGTCGGGGGAACGAGCCGGCCAAGCAATGGGTCCTCTACCAATCCAGTGATTAGGATGCTGATTATTCAGCAACTGTCTAACGGTAAAGCTATAATGAGGTGGCGCCCCATCATGCATATACCAGAATAATTGACGTAATCTCAATGGCACTTCTTCTAGAAGTGGTGGTAATTCTACCTGTAGGAACCTTTAAATAGCAAAGTAGGTACTTAAGTATTTTCTTATTTGATCTCCTAATTATCTAAAAACCAATAAATTTTAGTACTTTACAAGTATACTTTATTGCCACAAATTGATTGTACATTTCAAAAACATATAAAAATTATTTTAAAAACCAGTGGCGTACGATTTTTTTTTCTAAAAAGGTCCTATTCCCCCAATAACAACGCCACTGGAGTGTATTTTGGAATAATAATTCAGGTCTTCTTTCTTTGTCACTCTTACTGCGGACTCTCTCCTTAATTTGCGCATCTTGCAAACTAGATGATGATATTTAAAAAGGCATAATTTTGATAAATGATATGTTTCTTTTCAACTCAAGCATGTTTAGCGAAATATACCTATAGGTACTTCCTTTTTGACAAATAATGTTGAAATGGAATTATTTTGTTTCAGTAACCTTTGTCATTCACCTTTAATTTATTTTTATTTTGTTCTGTGTACTATTCTTTCTCGCTCATGAATATAACGCTTTTCTATTGTATTTATTCTATAAATGCTTTTATATTATCGATTGTTTGTATTGAAAGTCATCGTGATTTTCGTGAATAATGAATGTGTTTTTATTATTTTACGATTAGTATAATGAACCCGACTTTAATATTCATAAATATTTAAAAGATGGCTAGTATAACATTGATTTTGGTGTTTTCATTTAACTAAGTGTACTTACAGCAGGTACTTACATTTATAAACAATCGATTCCAAGGGTCTACAAAAATATGTTATAAAAAGAAATTTATTTATACCTAGCAGTGTAATTGTGTGGCATTGGGTAAAAAAGATCCCTTTTTAATAAATGTATAAGTAATTTTGCTGCTAATTTTATGAAAAAAGAGCAAGAACATATAAATAAAAAACATAATGTTCAGCATTTGTCTGTTACTAGTTCTTTTAAAACATAATACGGCTTGCTAATCTTTGGAATGATTATCGTTTTAATTAAGCAATGAATTTTCTCGCATGTGACCGAGTATCAAGAGCTAGGTCATTTTGTCTTTATTAGACAAAACACTAGCTAACAGTGAATAATTAGCATTTTTTTCTCAATGTAGTGCTTCAATATTCGTCCGAATCTCCAAATTTAAATTAAATATTCCGCAATGAAAACTAAAATAACTAACGCTTCATAGCTTCTTTGAGGCTAGTTGCCTTTTCATTGGGACGTAGTCTTTAATCAGTTATAAATCATACTGAAAAGAAAAATCACTAGTGGTAGGTAAAGATGCACTTGTTTTAGAGAAACAGTGTATTGGTGTATTTTGCCAATCGATATGACACTGAAAAATGTATTACCAAATTAATGAATTACGGCGAGCTAACTAGTATATTGTAGTCATTTTTTAAAATAAAAATAGATGATACAAGCATAATAATTTTATTTTCGTAAAGAACACACCTCATGAGCATGGTATTTCACAATAATCAATACCTAATGCTTAAAATCATACTTACGATGTGCAGCATCGGAAGCCTTCGCATTTGTTTGTAATACAAATTAAGGGGAAAAGAGAGAGTTCACTTATTATAGCAACATCTTACGTACATAATGTTTAGTGGCGACAGTAATATGTTACAATTAGCAATAAGTACCAGTTAACAAAATAATAATTTCTTACTCATAAGGAAAGCGATTCTCGAAAACAATTAACAGTTGTACTAAGTGTTCCGCGGTTAATCGTCTCCGGCGATCGGTAAATATCCATTTCAAAAACCAAAATAACCGTTCATCAATACCGGAGTCACATGCGTATATCTAAAATAGTCAGAGTTTTTAATAGATGCCACTTTTACTAATGTAAGTGAAGCATCAACTACTTTACATTTTAGTAATCCCGCTATACTCGTCATTATACAATAACATGTACTCGTACATATCTGCCTCTGATTTGAAGCTTCGCATCGATCAATTTATTCGATACATATCTGCGGCCCTCTAATGCCTGCCCTGTCGGCCTGACATGCCGGTGCACAGTCCAGATTTTTTGCTGAGGTATGTTGGGCGTGCATTTCATTGTCGTTTGTGTGTGAGTGTTTGATGCTTTGCTTGTCGAGTGTATGGCACGTGTTTTTATAACAGTCAGTAGCATTGTGTATTGTGAGCATAGAGCGGCACACGGCTTGACCACATTAGCCTATTCTGCTACTACGTCGCGGGTTGCCGCTTTTATTTGATTATCGCCACAAAGTTTCCGATGTCTAATCGTTATTTATAGATGTTCAAGTTTTTTGTCAGGTAAAAATCGTATAGGATTAATCGTAATTTTTACCTTCATTCTCTTTTGAATAATATTTGCCTCATTTTTCAGTTAGTTGTATGAAAATAATTTATTACATTTTTTTATTATTATTTTCTGTTAAAACGAAATTTGCATAGCCGTCTAACGTTGCAATATTAAGGTTACAAATAAGGGACAGCCCCGGTGTATTTCGCAGATAGTAAACAATTGGGTAATAAATTCTGCAAATGTAAAGTAAAAACGCACCTTATAACTAAGTTGGAAGCGGAGTATATACAGATAACCCCGGAATTACACCGAACCAAGTGCTAGGTAAATGTATATTTTATCGAGCAAAGCAATCTAGCAAATTCAATTAGTTTAAGATTAGTTGTAGATGGCGCAGCAGCATTTCATATTAGTTGTACGGATCTACTGGATTCAACTAATTCTACACTTGATAGAGCACATAAAATATATCTCCAAAATTCAATTTGCGAAAGATTCCCAGTTATGCGCATTTAATATTTTGAGGCCGGCGAATATAATGTGCCAGATGAAAGACTTTGCTCTCTGCGAATGGGATAATAATTAATGCATTCGTCCCAGTTGTCTGGTTAAAAATTTAAAATTCGTTAGTCTTGACTAAGTGTATAAGGGACGTTGTTATGTCGCTGTTGGCTGTGATATACTAATTAAATGCACCGTATAATAGCCACAAATTATAAAGAATGATTCCTTTATCGTCAATTTAAAACAAGAAAAAGAGAAACTCGCAAGAATAATTGAAGATTACTAAAATCTCGACGCTTCGTGCATGGTGTTACAGACCACTACACAAATAAGTTTGCGTCTGAATAGCTCCTCCCACAATTGCACACTGGACACAGCAAGGAAAACGCTCCAGATGCGTAGTGTAGCCGCTGTTCCAATCGCGGCGACTGCGTCTTATTCCTTCTAGCCGAATGCGTTCCTTCTCCAATCTCACTTAGATCTGTCTAAGTCGGAAATGCAATATTATTTATGTCGGTCTGTACATACGTCAGTGGTAACAAATATTATATTATTTAACTATACAGATTAATGTATTAAAATTCAGTAAAACTTAATTGATGTAAAATATTTATCGTACTTTAGCCAAATTCGAGTTAATTTTACAGGTTAAAAGGCTTCCTATTTAAACAGAATTCCCAGTCGAAGACTCAACCTTTTAATGCTCTCCTCTGTTATTTTTCTTATTCTGTCAAAAAAGTGTACGGAATTTGTCATTTAAAAATTCCGCATAAAGTAGATTTAACTTCCTTTTTGTGATGGAAAATTGGTAGCACTGTACTCTGCTCTGATGCGAAGTTTGAGCGCGATCTGTCAAGTAGTTTGTTTACAGCTGTTGATTTTGTTACACCACCCAAAATGTAGGTATTCTGCAATTTTTATTATGGTTAATGTTATTGAACAAAGAATTCGAATAAAATTTTGTGCTACCAACGGAATTTCTTGTGCTGAATCGTTGAAAATGTTGGGACGTACTGTAATTCAGTTTTATCGAAAACTCAAAGCATACGAATGGTACAAAGCATTCAAACATGGTCGATAAGTGGTTATTGATTTTGCCACGTTCTGGTCGTCCTTCAACGTCTTCAACTGAAGAAAACATAAATAAAGTGAAGAAAATGGTGGTTGCAAACTGTCATTATAGCTTGAGAGAACTGCAACATGAACTAAACATCAGTTCGCACTATTTTGGTTGGTGTTTTGGGTATGAAATGTATTGCAGCATGGCTGGTTCCAAAAGAGCTGAATTTTCTTCAAAAAGAGCATTCTACATTCATGCAACTTATCATAACGGATGACAAGACATGGGTTTACGAGTTTGACATGCAAACGAACCAACAAGCTTCGGAAACCAAAAAAACTACGCCAAAGTCATGTTGACTGTTTTCTTTGACTATTGAAATGGTTCAGTAAAGACTATTATCTGGGCGTTATGAGACATTTAGGGAGAGTATCCGCCGCAAAAGACCACATTTATTGAAGGACAATTATTGGATTTTGCACCACGATAATGCGCCCTCACACAAAGCAATAATTGTGAATGAATTTTTGATGGAAGCTCAAAGAATGTCGTCGATTAGCCACCGTATTCACCGGATATGGCTCCTGCTAACTTTTTCTTCTTTCGCAAACTCAAATTACCAGTTCGTGAAACACATTTAGAGTCGCCAGAAGCCATAAAACAAAAATCGCAGAATAGACTAGGGCGGATCTGTCGAAATATCCCGCTTCTTGGATGTAAGAGTTGCCCCCCTCTAGTTTTTGCTGGAATACCTTCAATACAACTCACATAATCAAAGTGTAGATCCCTAGATCTAGGCGAGGTCCAGGACATTTCCAAAATTGCAAAAATGTTTAAAAAATTTTTAAAAATACCTGAGTTTTTTACATTTATATATTTGAACTTATGCATTTTGGAAGAATATTGAAGAGGAAAAAAGTTTTAGAATTTAATTTTGCACAATATACTGTAAGTAAAAAATTTATTGCCGTTGTTGCAAAAAAATCAAGTTTATTTTGTGAAAACTATCGAACCGATTTTAATGAAATTTGGTGTGTTGTTTTATAATACTCTAAAGTTTTTTTTATCAAAATTAGAATACCCTCGGAGTAATTAAAACATTTTAAAAAAATTATGCAAAAAACTTGTTTTTTTTTCCTTTTTTTCATCGATTTTTGCAACAATGGCAATGAATTTAAACAGTTTTAACTTACAGTATATTGTGCAAAATTCAGTTCAAAAACTTTTTTCCAGTTCAATATTTTTTCCTCTTCAATGTTCTTCCAAAATGGATGATAGGTTCCAAGATATAAGTAAAAAAAGATAAAATAGATATTTTTTTAAAATTTACCGGAATATGTATTTAAAAGTACTTTGAAGACTGGGTAGTTCGTTGGAAAAAGTGTATTGCTTTAAATGGAACCTATTTTGATGGAGACAAAATAAATTTGATGATTTTTGACTTTTTTCAAAATTATTTGAAGCACATGCTAACAAATTTGGAAAACTTTTGGACATATTTAAGGAAGGTACCTACATATAAATAATATAAATATATTTTTGTGGAAATTAGTTTTTTTTTACTTAACTGTTATTTATTTCGCTACAAAACATACTTTAATTATAAATAATCTAATGTTTGAAATAAAAATATTCTAGTATAATTTTACTGTATACATTTATTGTATAAATATTGTTTTTTAAAATAATACAATATAATCTATTATGGAATATCGTCAGTGTGTTGGGGAACACCGAAACCACAACGTTAATTACACAAACTTCGTCACTTCAAAAAATATAAACACTTGCAAACATTTTTATTATTTTAACTTCAATCATTTTTCGGCCAGTACCAGCCCCGTAATGTTGGCTGCCTAAACTCAGTGGTCACGTGACTTGTAAACATTTATGAAGGTTCCGTATGTTAACTTACCACAAGACTGCCGGAACATCTGTTCCGATAGATTCTGTTCGGTGACGACACTACACATCATCGCACTTCAGATAAAACAGCGGTATTTCTCGGTGATGCGGTTCGACAGTGTGTAGGGGGCTTAAGTTCAAGTAATTTTCTTAATTAAGTCCAGAGAAATTACATATTCCGATTTGCTATTTTAACAGTCTCCTTCATTCAACGACTTGCCTCCAATTAACTGACCTATACAAATTCTCACGCTTAGCCTAAAGTATCTATAAATAGCCGCCTAGCTGCCACTCTGTTTCCTAAATATTATTCGAAAAATAAATTATATCCGTTATTATCGACATTAAAATAATGCATGTCCACAAATTACTTTTAATGACGGCCTAAAATTATTTTTACTCTAAGTTTTACTGGATTACAAGCGACGCTGCTTTGCTGCCGAAGTGCTGTTAATTGACTGTTGTTTTAAAAATGCGAGTCACCCAGTTCCAAGAAGAAGCGTTGTCACCTTCATTATATGTTATTATTTTTCGGAAATATTAATGCATGCGATATTAACAGCTATCGTTTTATTGGATGCGGAGTAATTTAATCGCCAATATTCGTTAAATTGGTACTTAGCGAAAATAATTGGTTTTTGAATAGATTCGGGATCAGATTGGGAGCCTCTTATACAGGGCGTCCAGAAGCGAATGAGTCGCTTTTCCTTGACTAAAACTTAACCGCTTTAGATGAAGTTATGTCGTTTTCTAATAAAGTTATTGGCATTTAAATAAGCCTTTAACAAATAAACAAAAAATCAATGAAATTTTTGAATTAGTAAGTATCTGTTTAGCAGCAGTCTGGGGAGAAAGTTACGATTATTTTTTTGCGGTATAAGTGCTGTGTTTTAATACATCTACCTAATCTTTAATTTTCTTTTATGGTAATCATAAATTTTTAATTAGTTTTTTAAATTAATTACCCACCGTTCTGATATTAAAGTTTTATAAGTTTTCATTTTGTAATAAACCATTTTCCATGGTAAATATTATAGCAATTACTTTTTGAAATAATGAATTATTTTTAAAATTGCAATTTTAATTATCATTATAAATTCAGATTTATTAATCGTAATTCTCCGATTAGTTGCACTCCGGCAAGCATACCGTTATAGCCTTATCAAACACCTGCGTGGGTATTTTTGGTTCTTATCAAATTCTTGTCGAACTTTTAATAGTATAGCTGCTTGATATATTTAATAATGGAATTAATGTTTACAATTAGTGAATAATTTTCATTAAATCATTTCAATAATAGTGTACGTCACTGTTTATTGTTTTGAGGTAATTTAGCATTTGGCCGAAATTAATAATGACCAGCTATTTTCCAGTACCTGGATCTAATGGTGACTAATGCTAACTTAGGGAAAATGAGGAAACTAAAAAATTATTTATGTTAAATATATATCCACAAAATTAATTTAATTTATTTAAGCCATTTTTAAATGCATATTTAGCTCCAAATGTTCCACAGTTTTTAGATAAGTCGTTTTTTGGGGAATGAATTGAAGAAAGAGAGGTTCAGTGGAGGTTCAGATCATTTGAACTTAATCTTTCAGATTTCTTATTATGAAGCATCTGAAATTTGAAGAATATTCTCGAAATAATTTCAATTTTGCTGCAAGTATAACCTAATACGTCTGTTGAAATTATAACGCACTCCCACAAAAAGTTCTTGGTTATTGCGAAGGTGATCTGCTGCCTGAAATATTCTTAAACGTAGTTCTTCTAAGGAGAAAACAGGGGTGGCATAAACAATATTTTTTATGCATCCCCACAAAAAGAAATCTATAGGCGTTAGGTCAGGTGAACGTACAGGCCAACAAACAGGGGCCTCACGATCACCACCAATCCAGCGATTCGGGTAATTTAAATTTAACCGTTCTCTAACGGCAAGTGTACTATGTGCAGGCGCCCCATCGTGCATATACCACATCATCTGACGTGTAGCGAGAGGTACATCCTCAAGTAATGTTGGAAGATATTCGTTCAAAAATCTAAGATACCGGTCCAAGCCTGTGTGGAAGAATAAAAGGACCTACTAGAGTATTTCCTACAATTCCCATCCAAACGTTTAAACTGAAATTATGTTGACATATTGAAACAAATATTTCATGAGTCTTTTCTTCCTACCATGAATGAACATTATGAAGGTTTACTGCACCTGCTCTAGGAAAATTTGCTTCATCGGTGAAAAGTATATTCATTAGGAATTTTAAGTCATGTCTAGAAATATTAATGTACAATTGACAAAAATCCACGCGGTTAAGTAAATCAAAGTTATTCAATTCTTGCACGGGTTGATGGTGAAAAGGGTATAAAAGATTTTCATGAGCTACATTCCACATTAGACTGTGAGAAACTTGCAGTTGCCTGGACACCTGTCTTGTGCTTGTACCACAGTCTTGTTCTAGATGTTCCAGTATAGCTTCCTCAGTTTCAACAGTTTGGACATTATGCTTTCTTCCGGCACCCTCACGATTGGGCTGAATTTTACCAGTTTCGCTAAGCCTTCTGTTCACCGAGGCCAATGTTTGTCTATGAGGAATCGGTCGGTTTGGATATCTTGGGGGGTATAATCTTACTGCAGCGTTACTATTTTTTCTGGATTCGAAAAACACTTGGAGGAGCATGTCGACATATTCGTCATTGGTATAAATATTATTTGCCACAATTATTCTGATAATAAATTAATCAATTGGCACTAATTATTGGTTGACAGAAAGTGTCAATTTATTAATATGATAAAAACATTTTACTTGTTATGACATCCGCCTACTTTATTTTTACAAATTTTTGCGATTACCCCTTTAGTGAACGGTGACGCATCTATTTTTTTTACTAGAAAACTATAGGTTTTATCAAAAAATTACAAGAGGTAAAAAAGTTGCGCAATAAACCAGTCTTCCCAATAAATATTTTTAAATAAATAATTTATTCATATAAAAAATTTCTAATGAAATATTGCAATGGGGTTGACTGTTTCACTCCTTTATAAGTACAACAATGAACAAATATTGAAAAGTCGTCTCTTTATTAGTAGGATGCTCATACCAAGTTTCGTGTCTCTAGCATTCCTCATGTTAAAGAAAAAAATTAAAATGTGATACATATAATGTATTTTTACTTCAATTCGCTTATTTTTGGCTCTACGTTCACTGGTACCATTTTTGCTACTTCACTTAGAAACACCGTGTATATTCCTCAAAATATTAAAACTGATGGAATAACATTTTCTGATGTTGACTATTTGTGCCCGTAAAGTTTTATTCAGGGGCAAACAAAAAACATTTTGTTGACATTTGGTTTTGTTTAAAAACATTTGTATGTGAACCATAGTATGTGAACACTGTTTGTAGATCTGGACTAGGCTTTAGATTTTACGTACCGCAGAACGTGCACGTAGTTAGTATTTCGAATCCAATCAGATGCATAAAAATGCTTCGAATGCTGCACGAAGTACTCCGAATTCGTTATTTATGACTCGCCGGATCGTATTAAATAGCATATTCTTTATGACCGCGATTAAATTTTGAGCCGA
Source organism: Anoplophora glabripennis (assembly GCF_000390285.2). Taxonomy (NCBI): domain Eukaryota; kingdom Metazoa; phylum Arthropoda; class Insecta; order Coleoptera; family Cerambycidae; genus Anoplophora; species Anoplophora glabripennis. The sequence goes on along the minus strand of NW_019416218.1, from coordinate 598,671 downwards.
GCATCAGTTGACAAAAATATCATTTATAGGCCCATTACGCCTGATTTTTATCTCACATTTTAATTACAAAATATCTGGTCGTTGGGGTAATATTTATATGATAAATAATCGATCGGTTATTAAAAATGCGTGGTCACGATCGTGTTTTTCTTCCGGTAAGTAACACAATTTTTTTCATAGGAATAATAACAAACCTTCATCTAAACGAACGGACGAAATGTAGCGCTTTAATATAGTCCGCCAGTGTAGTTAAAAGATATTCTTTTAATTAAAACTGCGGATGCGATTTAAATTAGCAGGAGACTTTGATATTGTTAATTAGGAATAGACCGTAAATATGCGTATTGTCTTTTTTAGTTCGATACCTGTATGGAACAGATAATCGCTAACCAGCAGGCTGTAATAATATCTTACAACAAATTGTTATTGTCGTCTGTCCCATGTATCAATTGTAAAACATTTATCATTTTAATTGATCTTATGTAATTGAGCAAATGCAGATAATTTTATATAGTCAGAAATGATTATTGTCACAAAATCATTGAAATATCCCTTCTACAGGGTTACCGCTGATGTATCCGAGATGCTTCGTATACGAATTCTATGACTAATTTTAAGCAAACATGATTCTATTCACTTTTCCCGAATTCTCGAAATATCGATGTTTGAAGTTGCCAGGTCGTGTGGGTAGTTGCTAAAGTGTAAATTACAGTGTTGCGCCTAGAGGCATTAGAAAAAAATGTGGTTTATTTTAATCTGACTATGTCCTTGTGCAATGCTTTAATCCTCTGTTGAAGCTCTCGTTCGCGTTGTAATTCTCCATATTGTTTTTCACCTCATCAAACGCCGTATGAATCTTCTCAATGAATTGGTCTTTGCAATTAGGCTTTCCCGTTGAATAAGAAGATAGCGCTGGCTAAGCAATGGGACCACCACGACCTATCCATCAACTTGGATACTTTTCATTGAGGAATTTAGTGATACCTCTTCCATAATAGGACAGAGCACCATCATATAAAAAGAACATCGTTCTTCTGATTTGAAGATGAATGTCCTGAAGTAGTAGAGGTAGATCGTTCTCCAAAAAAGCCCGGTATTTGCGATCGACAGTCAAATTATTCTACCAGCTCACTAGACGTATAATTTTTCAATCGTCTAATTCCAATTTATCATCATAGAGTCAGACAAGCTGGTCCAATTTCATTCAAAAACATAAAATAGATCAAAAACGCCATTTTCATGGCATAATTCGTGTTGCAGAGTTCTGGATCTATCTTTTTACCCACCCACCCATTTATGAATTCATACATCTTTCTATCCAGTCGTTCATGCATGAATACGCATATTTATCCAACCTGTTTCTGTTTTTGAATGAAATTGGACCAGCTTGTCTGACTCTATGATGATAAACTGGAATTAAACGAGTGAATAATCATACGTCTAGTGAGCTGGTAGAATAATTTGACTTTTTATTACTTTCGTCTGTCGTAAATGACGTTTTTTGTGAATTTTGAACCATTTTTTGAATTTTCCCGAAAACTCAGACCAGTTGGGCCAAATCTGAAGGCAGATTCGGATTCAGCGGAAAAAACTATATGGAAATACATGGGTCTGAACACCACATCCGATACTTATTTTTTTGTGGGGATGTGTAATGATAGGTATGCAATCTGGTTTCTGGCAAAGTGCCTCGCACAGCCGTTAAACTTTATCCAGTAAATACAGAAATTCTTCTCGTACTAGTACCAGGATCATTTTCAACAAGCTCATGCACTTCTGCAATATTATTTCTTCGCGTAACTGCTCTTTCACTAGTCGGCTTATGGAATGCACCTATTAATCGAAGAGTTGTGAAGGTTCTATTGAACGTTTGCTTGTCTGGAAGATGGAGGTTTGGATATCGTCGTTGATATTCCCTAACTGAGGCGATGGCGGTGGTACTACCTTTGCAATATCCATATACGAAAATCATGTCCGCGTATTCTTCATTTGAACAAACTAAAGGCATGATTTTAGCACAAATGACGCAAAAAATAGAAAAAGAACCTCGGAAAGATCCAACTGTCATTGATGACAATCAACAATGATTTTCTAATACTCCAATCGACAGACGCCGAAAAGTTACTGTTGGTGACATTTTCTTGATAACTCGGAAATAACTACACAGGAATACTTTAAATGATGAGTACAATAACAGGCTAATTTGCTGACAAAGTATTTTATCAGGAAAAAAATTATTAACAATTTAATAGTGAAAAAAAAATTTTTAGTAGTTTTCTTTAAATAACTCAGCGACTTTGTACAAAAAAAATGCTTAGGACATGATTTTGTTCGTAATAAAAATAGCTACAAAATGACGGTGGTCCGATTACGAAATTTACAATAACAAAGCCGTGAGATTGAAAAAACGGTATAAAACGCCAATTTTTTTAAGTTGCTGTAAAAATGTCAATTATAAACAAAAAGTGATAAAACTTTCGAAAACTATAGTTCAATATATATAAAATAATGACGCTACAGCCGAAAATCAGGAGAGCAAAACTTTTTGCTCTATAAGGTGTTATACATTAATCTGCATCTGAATCTCGAAACTTTGCCAAATTTGTTGGAAGTTTTGCTGACACTTGAAATTTGGTACACACAGTGTCAATATGCAGAAACCAAAAGCAATTTGCAAAATTCAAGTATCTTAATTTTTGTAGTTTTGGTAAGGTTTTATACGTCGCCCTAGTTTTATACGTCGCCGTTTTTTTTATTTTTGGACGTATATTTAGGTATATTTATAAAATATTTCATTACGGTAGATTAGCCAGCACAATTACCTACAATTTAAAAAACAAAAATATTTTCATCGTTTAGATCCTAAGCTACTTAACATTTTGCGCCTGTTAGCCATACTCGTACATTATCCAACATATCGAAATAAAACAAAAACGTATGGGGTAAACCTTTAAGTAAACAATTGTTTAAATTTACTGTTGCATATTTCTAATAGTATACAAGCGCCGAAGAGCGGAGCTCGCGCTCGAAAATGAAAAGTTAAAGGTTTACCCCACACGTACGATTTTGTTTTGTTAATATGTTGAATAATGTGCGACTACGGCTAACAGGCGCAAAATGTTAAGTAGCTTAGGATTTAAACGTTGAAAATATATATATTTTTAAATTTTAGGTAATTATGATGGCTAATCTACCGCAACGGAATATTTTATAAATATACATAAATATACGTCCAAAAATAAAAAAACGGCGACGTATAAAACTAGGGTGACGTATAAAACTTTACTAAAACTGCAAAAATGAAGATACTTGGATTTTGTAAATTGCTGATGGTTTCTGCATATTTACACTATGTGTGTACCAAATTTCAAATGTCAGCAAAGCTTCGAACAAATTTGGCAAAGTTTCGAGTTTCAGATGCCGATGAATGTATAACGCCTTATAGAACAAAAAGTTTTGCTCTCCTGATTTTCGGCTTTAACATCATTATTGTATATATATTGTACTATAATTTTCGAAAGTTTTATCACTTTTTGTTTATAATTGACATTTTTACAGCAACTTAAAAAAAATTGACGTTTTAAACCGTTTTTTTAATCTCGCGGCTTTGTTATTGCAAATTTCGTAATCGGACCACCGCCATTTTGTAGCTATTTTTATTACAAATAAAATCATGTCCTTAGCATTTTTTTGTACAAAGTCATCCCGCTGTTATTTAAAGAAAACTACTAAAAAAATTTTTTTCCACGATTAAATTGTTAATAACTTTTTCCCGATAAAATACTTTGTCAGCAAATTAGCCTGTTATTGTACTCATCATTTAAAGTAGGCATGTGTAGTTATTTCCGAGTTATCAAGGTTTGACACACGCCGAACCTGTACCAACTGGACTGTAATCCCAGTTCAAATTAGTCACAGAATTCATGTAAAGTATCTCAGATACCTCGGCGGCCACCCTGTATATTCATTATTTAATATAGTAATATTTAGTATAAATATTCAAATATCTACTAAGATCATTACATCAGCACTGCAAAGCAAAACTCCTTTATTAGAAAATTTTCATTTTTATTCGACCACATGCAATATTTGCAATGGTTAATGCACTTCTCAAAATTTAGACATTATTTTAATTTCGTCCAAACATTTTATCAAATGCAGCAAATTATAACAAACGATTAATTCAACAGATGATCTGTGTAAAAAAAATTGTGTTGACATCTAAGTCAATTATACTGTAAATTAATTAAGTAATACACATAATTTTCTTTCATTAATAAAAGTTTTCAAATTATCAAAAAAGATTTGCACTGTCATGCAATATAAGTATTACGGACCATTGTATGTAAATATAAAATATTAATTTCGTTAACTTCTATGAGATAGCTGCCGTATAAAAATATTTTCGCATTTAATAAGATAATAGTAAAGCTAGCAGTCATATTTCAAAAAGGAATATTTGTAACAAAGAAGTTATAACTTCTCACCACAGCAAAATGAAAATGGTTGGACTAAAACAAAATTTAGATGCACATATACTAATTCTAATTATGGTTGATGTCACTAATTTGGTAATAATGTTTAATATGTTAAAATCTTCTTTTGGTTGTCTAAAGTATATATAGATAACAAAAAAGTTTTTCCACCATATTCCTTTCAGTTAAAAAATTTGCTAGATTCTTTAACAAAATATTTTTTTTGTAAAACTCATACAAATATTTGTTTTTTATTCATAACATATTACTAATAAATTATTCATAGGACTAAATTATTGTACATTTTAATGAAAGCTACAATTTACAATTTAAGTTACATTATTTTCGTGTTATTCCATAAAGAACGAAGTTCTCAAGAAATCTCTCGATCCATATTATGAAAGAACGCTTCAAGAAATTTAGTTTTATTTATATAAATGTAATAAGCGAACGCCGAATGAAAATATTTATATAAATGTGATTATACCTTGAGTGAATCTTATACTTTAGAATTTCCTCCAATAATCAATTTTATACCAATTACTGTAAATCCCCTTTGGACGTGGGCATTTGAAAACATCGAACGAAAATCTGAAATTTAGTGAAATATATTTAAACAATTTGTAAAGTCGCAAAACCTTGTTACTTAAATAGACAGAAATTGTTGGTAGATATATTGTGTTTCTTCTCAGTCGTCAGTGTTTGAAGAATTGTTTGTATCAAAATATCCTGTACAGCTGTGGACAATAAAAAGTTTTAAATATATTTAAACAATTTGTAGTCGCAAAACTTTGTTACTTAAATAGACAGAAATCGTTAGTAGGTATATGGTATTTCTTCTCAGTAATCAATGTTTGTATCAAAATATCCTGTACAGATGTGGACAATAAAAAGTCTCCAACCTACTTGTATTAAAAAATAATATTTTATTAGTTTCGTTTTTTAAACCTTTTAAATTTGAACTTTAAGCGACAGCTATAGTAGGTACTTATAAAATATTCTGCAGTTTTATTTTGGCAACATTATTTATATGAAAATTTTTATATTAAAGATGATTTTACGGATCGACTAAAAATTTTTTTACGTAAATGTAAATTCGAAGAATGACAAATTACAAGTATGTTTCTTGTGTTTAAATAAATTCTAATGATTTTCCTCTTCGATATGAAATAATTGTATACCCAAAATTGAAATCGAAGTGATTCACCATAGAACTGAGGAACTTGGATTCAATTCTCTGACGTTACTCTTGAACAAATTCAAAATTATTTTCTGCAATCTATTACATTCACAACTCTTTCAACTCGTATTCCGTCGGTTGAATAAAATATTTTAGATGTAACCTCAACTCTTTCAGTATAAAAGTAACCAGTTTCCAATATTGCATTTATGGATTGCAGTATGTTTATTTAGTTCATTATGTGACTTTATCACATCTGATATAATTTTGTTTGTCCAAACTGAAGAATCCAAAGATTTCTTGATTTATAAGTTGTTGGTTCATATCTCAAGAAAATTACTATTTATGATTATGTTTCCTACGGTAATGTCATGTCCAGGTGCATTTAGTTTAATTACGTTTGATTTATGTGTAACTTTTTACTTAATTTTGAAAAAGTTGGTGAAAAAATAACAAGTTAACATTTATCTGTAACAAGGTTCATATATTGTCGTGAATTACGAAATACGGTTATTCTGATTAGCTGAAGAACAATCGCAATTCACAGCTGTATGAAACCTATTGTATTGGGATTCATATATTTGCGAATTTGCGAATTGTTGATTGATATTGATATGAAAAACAAACATTCTTACTTAAGTCAACCATTCAGGATAATATTCGCATTTCGCAAATCGCAACTGCATGAATTCGACCTAAGGCGACGGTTACACTAAATGCGAAATCGTACGAACCAACCAAGTGAATTCTTAATATGATATTCGTTCATTCGACGAATTGCGTTGGATATGAGTTAGTATTAATTACGATAGTACTTGTTGTTTATTTCATTGTTAAAGCTTCCATAAAGTAAAATCAGTCTAATTGACACTACTTGCATTGTAGGTTCTGTGACAGCATTTGATTGTTACAATACGAGAACTCAGCTTGATTAAACAAAACTTTGGTCTTACCAGAAATTCATACGAATTCGTAGAAACAGAACAGTCGCAGTGTCACCACATGTGTAAATTTAAATCTTTAATATTTTTATTTTACTGGTTGTGTGATAATTTGTTCGATTTAATGCGAACAGATTTGCTTAGGCTGTGGTTACACTGGGTGTGAATTCGAAAGTCGATATTCGCAAAAAATTAATTAAATAAACACAAAGAGCTTTTTTGTACAATGTTTTTCATTTTCTGTAATCAAATAAATTAATTGTTGTTCCATTAAGTCGCACTTACAAATATATTTGGAGGTGGGACGCATTTGTTTAGATCTAAGTAAAAGTAACGAGCCTAGGTTGTGGCAGGGGTTCAGGTGTCGATGTATCGGTTGTAATTAGGCTGCCGTGGTGGTGATTGCCGCGCGGTGGCCACGCGGTCTTGTGGGTGGATGGGTGGGGTGAGGGCGGTCTCCGCCATTGGTGGGGGTAAGGCGTGCGCGGGAGGCGGCCTCGACCCTCCTGCCCAGCCTGACGATCCTCAGTTTCGCCGCTGCAGTAGTCGTGTCAGTTTCTGTTAGCGCCAGCCGTTTTCCGTGTTCGTCGTCTCACGTGCACGTGCTCGCCGCCAGTGACTGTCCCAAATAAATAACGAACCCTGAACCGCTGCTCCTGTGCTCTCAGGACTGCCATGTGCGCGCTGTTATTGTGAGCTGTGTGTTGAACTTTCAGGTAACCATGCAGCACGCCACAGGTTCTCCCCAGCAGTTCTGCCTGCGCTGGAACAACTACCAGTCCAACCTCACCAACGTCTTCGATCAGCTCCTGCAGAGCGAGTCCTTCGTGGATGTCACCCTCGCCTGTGACGGACACTCGGTCAAGGCGCACAAGATGGTCCTTTCGGCGTGTAGCCCCTATTTCCAGTCCCTCTTCTTCGAGAATCCTTGCCAGCACCCCATAGTCATAATGAGAGACATTAAATGGCCGGAACTGAAGGCCGCAGTAGAATTCATGTATAAAGGTGAGATAAACGTGTCCCAAGAACAAATCGGCCCCCTGCTAAAAGTCGCGGAGTCCTTAAAGATCCGCGGTCTTGCCGACGTGAATGGCGAGCAAGACGTGGTCGCCCCAGCCAGCGACCTCACCACGAGACCGTCTTCGATAAAGCCAGCGTCTACCCCAACCAACAACAGACCTGATTGGGAGAACAGACCACCCCAAGACGTCGACACAGATCCGACACGTGTGAAAAAGAGACGCAGACCCTCTGGGGAGCGCAGCAGCCTGAGTAGCCCTGCCGAGAGCGCGAGCACGGAGATTCCGGAGCCTCCCCCTTCGGTGGAGATGTCTCCGGCACCATCCGCGACCCCTTTGCCATCTTCTGCGTCCGCCGAACCCCTGCAGCTCACGCTGCCTCTTCAGCCACAGGCCCAGGTGTCGCATTCTTCAGATGACATGGAGATCAAGCCGGGCATAGCGGAGATGATACGCGAGGAGGAACGGGTAAGTCCATTTTCCAATATTTTCGTATTGAGTAGTAGCTAGCGAACGCGTTATTCACGAACCAGCTTTTATTTACATCCCGCAACACGTGCAAGGCATATGGGGATTTTAAAGTTTTACCTACCACCAAATACGAGCGGCTTTGTATGTCACAGCTGTTGGACCTAGAGATTAGTAAATATAACTGATCTATTCAACAATAAAGGGAGCAGCATTATTAACCGTGTTAAAAAATGAAAAATAACAGTCCTTTAAGTTGAAGGCGGAGATGTGCTGTTATTTCAATTTATTTTCAAGATGCATCTTGGCATGGATACGATGATGATACACATATATTTAGAGGGGTCATAGCACTTTAAAAAATAAAACATGTAAGCGTACAATATAAAGTTGAATGCAGCCGTCCGCAATTAATAACGTGGGGCGTAAAAAGTTGCCATAAAAAGTGCATAAAGATCAAGTGTGGAGATATTAACGAAAAATATATAAATCTTTCTAAATATATAACGGCACAGAGGTGTTTTTCACGGTTTGATTTATCTGCCTCGCGGAAGTATGAAATATCCCTTGCAATAAAAGAATAATCAAGTCAGTAAATACACTAATACAAAAATTATTACATTTTTACTATTTTGACTTAAAAAGTATGTTATAATTTTATTCAATTTGTAATGTTGAAGAGGGACGCTAAAAGTGATTCCTCGTGATCCAGTTGAGAAGAAATAAGTAATAAAAGTTGAATAGGTAACTACAGAAAACAAGTATAAAAAATATTTACTGAAAAAATAAGGCATTTTTTATCAAGGTTTAAGTTTTCCATTCGAAATTTATTTAAAGCCACTGCAACTAATCTTTACGTGAATATAAAAATCAGAAGAAAAAAGAAATTAACAAAAATTAGAAAAAATAAACAAACATGAAAAATATTTAAATATTATCTATTCTGCCAAGTTGGGTTTAAGTTGTCACATTTGAAATTTATGGAATCATCTGAGTAAACCAGAAAAGGTTTTCATTGAAAAAAGAATAAAGAAATTAAAAGAGAAAACAAGTATGAAAAATATTTATTAAATTTATGTATTCAAGTCGAGTCTGTTTTCACATTTTAAATGTGTCTGAATAGATAAAAGAAAAGAGGGCGAAATATAAGAAACACAGAATGAAAACAAAAACATTGACAAAATCTTAAATGTGTAAAAATATTATTTACCAAAAATTCAAATTACAATTTTAAATTTTAATTATCTGAGAAAATATAGAAACGGGATTTTGCATTGTCAATAATATGATTATTAAACATCAGAGGAATAAAGATGAGTAAAAGAAATCAAAAGGAAAATATGAAAATTTTTAATTTATACATATTCCATCATTTGGGAATGATGTTTGCAATTTTTTATGGAGTTTGTAAAACAACAAATAAATGTAAAACGAATATTTTTTGCGCAAATTTCGTTACATTTGTTTTTACGTCGACGAGCAAGAACGACGACTCGAGAAACGTACCACTACTCCGTAGTTTTCCATCTTAAAGCGATCAAATAACATCAGACGTCTGAGGTAGCAGAGATTTGATAAAAACACTCGTGGAACTCGCAGAAAGGGAAACGGTGGTCGTGTGGAATCGAGAGTGGCGCATTTTCTTGCCATGATCTCGCCATCTCCCCCGTCGATCTGCCAGATGTCATCGCACCGAGCGCGTTCTCTCTTTGAGCGCTCGGGTCAGATGAATCGATAGAATTTAAGTGCATTTTAGTTTAGGCCACCCCGATTCCGACGATGGTTGTCGCAGACCTCGTACTGTGAAAGGGGTTGTTCGGGACTCTCTGCGGCGAATATACTTGTTTATGAGGCTTGTTATATTTAAGGGTGATCGTATTCGAGATCGTATCACTTTTGCTTCGTATCTAGAATGTACTGGTTACGATAAATTAAAATAAATACGCCGAAACGACTCCGGGGGTGGTTACGTTAGACGGAATATCGAATTGAAGCAAATATGTATATTTGCATATGCGTTGTTGCGCTGTCTACACTCCATTCGTAGGAATTTGTGCGAATTTCTTGTGCTGCAATAAAGCCGACTACACATGATTCGGTCACTTGCCAAGTATTCGCCAAATAGAAATGTGTCAAATGTTCACAGACTATTTGATCACATTTATAGCACTAAATTGGATCTTACACACAATATACAAATGTGAAATAGAAGCACATAACGGATATCTCCTCAAATATTCACAAACATTATATACAGTATGTGTATACTTATGAATTGTCAATGGCTTGAGTACACTTGTATATGTAGATAAATTACGAATTCTAGTTTGGAAATTTTGTTGGTGTGACATGGTTTCGAGTGTATCGATATGCAGCATCTACATCATACGGCATTTGTTGACATCTAGCAAATATTTGGCAAGTGATCGGTATTATCTGGAGGCAATTTAAGGCGACGGTTACATTAGACGCGTATTTATGCGAAAATACCTTCGCACGAAGTCGTAAGAAATGTGAGATTGAATCAAATACATATACAGGGTGATTTTCAACCCCTACGCATAAACCTGAGGAATGATTTTACACATGAAAACATAATATATGAACATGGATCCTAAAACAAAGGAGGGGGAAAATTATAAGGGAGCTATGGCCGTTCAAAGATGGCCGCTGACAATGGATTTGTATTTTATGTTTCTGGAAAGGATTTAGATGTGAATATGAATTTTGATACACAAAATATTGTTAGTAAATGCTTTTTTTAAGTAGGCAGTTTTTTTAAATGCCGTTCATTTTTATGTAGAATAGAAACCTATTGTCCGCGGCTGCCTTATGTCACATTTTAGAATCCATGTTTATTTGAACATTTTGTCATGTCTCTAATGATTCCTCAAATTCATTCGTATAGGCTGAGAATCACCCTGTGTGTATTTGTCTTACGATTTCATGCGAAGAAATATTTGTTGTTAAGGTTCGTTTAGACAGAGCGACGAGCGTCGCATCGAATGGACATCGAGTTAAGCGTGCTGTAGTAGCGTCTAAAATTGCTAAAAAAAAGTGTTTTCGCAACAGCTTGCTTAAAATGCATAATAAAACTGTTGATGTCCATGCAGGACATAAGAAAAGATCAAGATACATTTTACGAGGCATTTTAGTTTACATCTCTTCGAATTTGACGATGGTTTTTGTGGACCTTGTACCATACTTATAGTAATAATATACTTATTCACGAGATATTTTTTATTAAATCTTATATTTTAATCGTATATATGAAAATTAACTGGTTACGAAAAACTAAAATAGATACATCTTTGACGGCTGTTGTAGATGCGAATTCGTACGAAATATTAGATTAAAATAACTCATATTTGAACGAATTTAGCTTGTTTTCAGTTCAGTTCATACTAACACATTTGTGGCTGTCTAATATACAAAAAATGGATTTGAATTATTGTAATTATTGATGAAATACGGTCCCCAAAGGACCAAAAATTTAAGTAATATTACAATGGGGAGCGAGTTGGATTTACTTTGACAGCAAATTAAATGTTAAACCATTCCATTTGTGCCAATAATTTGTTAAGAGATCTTTTTGTTTCGCAAGAATAGCTATTTGTACAAATTCGCAGCCATTTTAAGCGCCTTATACAACTTTTGCCAAATCAATTCATAATGTAAATTGGTAACAACAGTTTTAAAGCTTCGAATAAAGAACCTATGACTAGAATTATTATTTGAAATGTAAATTCCATATTGAATGGATCATAATTATTTTTACTTGCATTTATTTGATGTAAACTCATTAAGGAAATGTATTTTTTAATTATATTGCATTTAGAACGAATATGGTTAACGCTTTTCTTGTTGTTAATTAAGGCCCTTTCAGAATAAGTGAGAGGAGCATCGCGTTCAGTTGTACTATTACAATAAATACCTTATTGTTAGAAAAGCATTACTGAAAGGTTTATCAACCTAATATTGAAGGAATTCCTACATTTAATTCTGTTCTTGAATGGTAAGTTTAGTATATATTTCGTACAACGAATCTTATATTTCAGAAATTAAGACCCTGGTAACATGATGGTGTGGATCAACCCATATTAACACTCAAAGCAGTTAACATACTCTCAAAAATTGATTCTTACTTTTACAGATGCTGACGCAGTAATCATTCAAAGCAAAATGCTTTTACACAGAATGCGTGCTTTTATTTTTAGCGCGACGTTCGATGCTATACATATACGATGTTTACACAATACTGAATCTTAGATTCAGCGCAGCATTCGACGTTTCGGCGACGCAATGCCAAACGCGTCGCTCCTATTCTGAATGGGCCTTTAGTTAGCATAGTGAGCATAAACTTTCTTAAAATACGTATTTTATTATTAGCTGTACTTTTACTTTATTTTAAATATATGCAAGTTACTTCAACTAAATTTAAAAAAAAATCTCAAGAAATCGCATCACAGTCTGATAGACAAATCTTTATATATAAAAGGATTGAAGGGAAATAAATTACTTGTGAGATGTAAATTTTGCAAATAAGCAGGGTTCTTGATTCACATATTCAGCGAAACAGTGAGAAGTTTCAGTTGAATAACTTTTTGAGCTTGCCAGCGACGCGTTGCTGTCGCGTCGCGAAATATAACGCGCTATGTAAAAACGCCTTAACTCTATAAGAATTTGCTGAAAGAATTTAGTAAAAATTACGCAACTGCAATAGATAATTAGATATAATGCATTTAAATTCACGGTGTGACTTCATATGAATTTTAGTTTACTTGAACTTAAACTAGGTTCATGCTACAAACATTCCAGTCAAATAATCTTTTTGCAAAACTACTCAGTTTTAATAATAATATTAATAATAATAATAGCATTTATTGCCCAACAGTAATCGATTTATAGAGCAATTGTAAAAATATCTAGTGATAATTTATAACAGATAAAAATGTATTATGCATATACAAAATAACAAAAACTATAGCCAAATATTTCAATAAATGTCAAGTAAAACTTTCAATTGACAAATGCTAGAACATAATATACATATCAGAAACCCTACTGGTATTGCTACACATCGCAGTAATTGGTGCCTTTAATAATAAGTTGGTTTTAGCTATTTTGCACAAAAAAATATCATGATATCTAGAAGTCATTCTAGGAACTAGACTGTTTACGTAACAATTCAGGGCAGTCAATTGTCAGTGTAAAAGTTTGTGCAAGAACAGAACAGGCTTGATTTCCACGTTTCTCTAAGGATATAAAATTAAATGTGTACAGCAATTCTGGATAATTGCACCTTCTCGAAGGATATATTTCGTGTATTTTAAAGCTTCAAAATTTCAAGAATTACTTTTGAATTTTTTCAATAGTTAGAGAATAGTGAACATAAATAGGATTCCCATATGGTGCTTGCATACTCTAACTTAGTTGGAACTAGACTAAAATATAAATATTTAAGAGCTGATTTGTCTTGAAAATTTCTACAATTTCTGATAATAAATCCAAGTGTACGAAATGCTGAATTAACAATCGTGTTGATGTGATTATTAAAAGTAAGTCCAGTCTCAAAATAAACCCATAAGTCTTTAACAGTTTCGCTCCCTACAAGAACATACCATCGATACTATAGGGGTCTATTAGATTAATGTTGATCTGTTCCTGTATTGCAAAACATTCTTCAAAACTAGAAATAGACGAGTATAATTTTAAGTCATCAGCAAACATTAAGTCATTATACTTTAATTTATCGCTGATGTCATTTACGAACATTAAAAAAGCAAGGGACCCAAGTTGGATCCCTGAGGAACTCCACTTGTTGAAGAGTAAGTAATTGAGCAAAATCCGTTGTAATAAACATATTGTTGGCGATGACTTTAGAAGGGTTAAATAAGTTTGACTAGGTAATAATTTTGTTATTAAAGTAGTTAGTCACCAATTGTTATGAAAAATAAAATAAAAAAAAACTAAATCTTTTGAAGAAATAGTTTCGTAAACTAGTGTTCTCTTTTTCATGCATGTTTAATGCAAAATATAATCAGTTGAAGGGAAGTATACGGGGTGTTAATGATCTCATGTCAAATATTTTTGCCACTTTTTGAGAACTGCTGATTTTCATAGAAGCTGTTTGATGTACCCACCATTTGTTTGCACACAAGCTTCAGCGCGACGTATCCAATTCGCTCGCATGCGTTGCAACATTGCCACGTCTTCCACTTCCATGAAATACACAACAATTTTCACATATCTCCACAAAAAGAAGTCCTGGGGGGGGGGGGCATCTATCTAGGCTGCCGCGTCTATCCAGAGATCGGAAAAAGTAATGTTTAGAAAATCACACCGAACATTTAACGTCTTAAGTTGTCATTTAAGTCTTCCAATAACTCCGGTAAGCGATTTTGCAAAATATCTCGATATGAAGCACCATCTAAGCGTCTAGGCAATTCACAAGGTCCTATTAAAGTGGCCCTATTAACGATACCGGCCTACATATTCACTGAAAACTGTTGCTGAAAGGCAGTGGTGAGGGTTGTGGACGTTACGTAAACCATTTCGACTGAAACATGCTTCATCTGTAACAAGTATTTGCGTTGTAAATTGAGGATTTCTTGCATGTTCCTGAAGCAACCATTCGCAAAAACCTCGACGTAGTGGAAAATCCTCAGAAGTAAGCGCTTGAACACGTTGAATATGAAATAGGTACAACTGAGCTTCTCGTAATATCCGCCACACAACAAGATGCGAAATATTTACTTGCTGTGCGATATTTCTGCTGCTAAGATGTGGATCTTTTTCGACGAGATCTAAAATCATCTCGATATTTAAGAAACTCTGCGCTACAGCAATAAATGTTCACGGTGCGGGGGCACGTCGTTCAGGATATCTTGCACGGTATATTTGGACAAGCTCTGTGTCATTTTCGTTTGCTTTACCATAAATTATGAGCATATCATAATATTCGCGATTGCTAAATAAATGCGCCATTTTCAAAAGAAAACTTGGAAATACGGCCATTAAATGTACTCTCGAAAAACAGCACAGCAATCACTACAACAATGTATTACAAACTGACTTTCGAATACAGTCCGGCTTCATAAGAAACTTACGAACTCGTAAAAAGTGTTACAGAATTTTTTGTAAGTAATCGCCGCGATATAATACATGTATTTCAGCAGTTCCAAAACAGTTTTAAACACATTTTTAATTAGCTTTTCTCTCTATGACTAAACATCCGATACAAGTTTATGACGTCAGTTAACTTAGTTTTTGCTCCTTTTTTACCCTTTTAAATTTTTGACATAAGTTCATTAACACCCTGTATTGTAAAACCCTCTTGTTTTTGTAATCCAAGAAACCAAGTCTCATAAACTTGCTACTAATGATACCATCATCGCATATAATTTATTTTGGTTGTTATAAACAACACATATGATCCTAGGAAAATGTATTTCGATATTGGAAAACAAATTTTATCATCCCAGTTTAATATAGAAGAACCCATTTATGTCCATTCCAGTATTTTTTACATATTTAATACAGTTTTCGTTATATCTTCCCATACGGCTTGTCTTGTATATTTATTATGTTTTATTTCTGATAACCAAAATTAAAATTGACTTTTAGTTACGCTAAGACGATAACATGAATTAAGTATCACTACTTAGGTATTATACTACTGCGCAGTCTCGTGCGCAGATTGAACAGATTAGTATGCCCGATGTAAAATTTTATTTCGCACTTGTACACGCCTATACTTAACCTGCTTACGGCCCGGCTTGCTTTGTATTGGTCCAGCGAAATAAATTAACCGTGTTCTATTTAAATCTTCTTACTCTCCCGGCTTGATTGGTTTAGATAACTTAATATAATACTTCTAAACCTTATCTCGTAAAGACAGACACATCGTTCTGACAGATTAGATTCTTACAGCAAATTAACGCCTGGCTATCAGCGCGTTATCTTTGAGGTATAATTAAAATATTTGTTGGGTATATTATCGTACGAACGTTCCACATTTGTGTGTTCTTTCCTAAAAGAAAGCTCGAAAGAAAGCTAAGTAAATAATGACGGTTAGTTTCATTTAAATATTTACAACAATATTCTGAACAGTTTTTTTTATATCCAGTACAACATTATCCATCTCCTTTCGGATGTTAACAAGTAATAAAAAATTTGAAATTAACTGGGCAAGTGTGTTACGCTGGGAAGGATTTTCAGACTTGGCGTATCCCATTGACCCTTCGCACTCCATTTAGCGACAAGCGACGGGGAAGTAGTTGGGTCACAATACGACAAGCTACCCTCTTCCTATATCGCGTCCTGATGGTCATTTGCTAAGCCACGCGTGGGAAAGTGACTAAGCAGTTGAATTGTCTATGCGTCTGACATTTTTTTTTATTAAGCATTATATACACTTTAAAAACTATTTCACTCAAACTTCACTCAATTTTACTCGATAATGTATCAATTTCTTTCCTCACCCAATTGAGTGAAATTTTCACTCCATTGGTATGAGTAGAACTAAAATTCTGAGTGAAACTATTGCAACATATACAGGGTGTTTCAGAAAGACCTCCCGTAAATTCAGGGGGTGATAGTACGGCAAAAAATAAGAATTTTTTGTCTTATGAACTTTGTCTTATATGTCTATCTCCTCTTGTTTTCGAGATACAGAGCGACAAAATAAAATTTTTTAAACAGAATTTATACGAAAATTTCCAAACGGTGCGAAATATTTTTATGAAATTTGGTATTCCGGGGTTTTTAAGGACGACAAATAAGCTGGTCTAATTATTTTTTGGATATTTCATAGAGGGCGCTAGTTATGCTACATTCCTATTACATTTTAGGTTCTAATTTTTTTAAAGTTAGGTTTTTTACCATTCGGGCTCCAATTTCTAATGTACAATTTTATTTTCTAAAAATAATGTACTCTTGTTAGAACTTCCTAATGTGGGCGGTTTTCAAAATAAGTGACTTTTCTAAAAGTAGACTTATGTCAAAACTTATAGATATATGTGCCTTAGTAATTGTTAGTGACTGTAGTGTAATTAGTTAATTACAGTCACTAAAATTTTGATATAAAGTTAAGTAGAGTTTAAAATATTACTAAGAATGTATGCGTTTATTAGACATCCATTTACGGGAGGTCTTTCTGAAACACCCTGTATATATAATTATTTTTGTGGTATTCAAACATTTACAATATTAATTCCAGCAATATAAATGGTATTGTTAAACACAACTTTTAAGCAGTTTTATCAACATTACTCATCGTTTCTTTAATAAAATTGAAACTACTTTTTAATCGTTTGGAACATTTATCATTAATCTCTGTAAGTTGAGGTAACAAGAAATTAATGGCCGCTTGTTACGGCTTAATGTGGAAATTTTAATTTCAAATCGGTTATTAACTGGTATTACCAGGCCACAATCTCCAGTATAATAAAAAAGTAATAAAAGGCAGCAAGTTTTGGGGAACACAATGGATCCCTTACTACGTACGCCATAATAATAAATAATCAGGAGACAGGTCTGCGTTTCCTGTGTCTGCCTACTCCTATCCACTTCCGCTGCGCTCGTATTTATTTCTGGATTCACGCGCGGGTCCTCACCGACCAAATCTCGCTTTTATTAAAATTTTAATTATTTTAAGCTGAACGTGCAGGAACTGTTTTATTAAGTTGGCAGGGAATTCACTGTGTCCTACATAAACCTCCAAAACGAAAAAATATACTTATGAAATTAAAGAAAATAAGGAAACTAGATCCACTGATTAATATAATCAGTCTGGGCTTGTTCTTTAGAGCGCAAGAAGAAAAATAATACGCATGGAACTCAGTTATTAGTAGATCAATTAAATCACTAAAATAAAACAAATGCATTCATCGAATAAGGTCTGTGATGCTTAGATAGGCGGTTGGTATCCCAAAAGGCAAATAAGTAACCTCGAAGTACCCGCTACATCGGTGTAAGAATTAATTTAGTTCACAAGTTTACAAAAAAGTGGTTTGTTAAACCTAAAACTTAAAAAGTAACTCGTAATCAATAAGTTTTTCACAGAGCCCTGGAAATGAGTTTAAGCAGCTCTTACAACTTTTAGCATCTGAGGAACACCGGAAAGCTACCACTAAGACCTAAATATCGATCACCCACTCAATATCATANGGACCTGTTTTATGGCCTCCAAGATCGCCTGATCTGAACCCTCTAGATTTCTTTGTTTGGGGATATTTGAAGACATTAGTGTATGGTACTCCTGTAAATAGCCTGGAAGAGCTGCAGCTACGGATTAATCAAAATTGTCAAGAAATCCAAATCAAGGAGGGTGTTTTCGAAAGAGTTTAAATATCGTTGAGACGAAGATGTCGTGCCTGCTTGGAAATGGACGGAATGCACTTGGAACATCTTCTGTAACTTTGTTTTTTGTTTGTTAAATGCTTCCTTTGTCGGTTTATTCATAATAAAATAAAATGTTTGAAAAACGATTAGTGGTCCATATCTCCGCAACCGTTACTTTGCGGACCCATGTTTATTAAGACTTTTCTCCTTTTTTTTTGGTTCATACTATTACCTCCTGAAATATTTTACACTCTTTTTTAACACCCTGTATAACAGTAACCGATAAAATATAGTGACAAATTAAACGGCATCTACAATTTCTCAGGAAAGCAAAAAACAAAAGACTAGCGCCCTCTATATTTTATAAAAAAAGTTTAAAATGTAGTGGAGTTATCTTAAAAAATATATGTTTTTTGAAGGCCTGTAATTTTTTGGCAATGAAGGAATTGCTTTGTATTCATTTGAGCAAGCTTTGGTTAAACTTTTTACTCTACTGCAATACATTAGAGTCATGTCTTAAGCCGAATTGTATATAAAATGTTATAATATTTTATAAATATAAAACATGGATGAAATATAACTACAAAGTATGTTATATCTTTATTGATCACTGCTAGTCAATACAGACGAGTTGCTTCCCAGAACATCATTAGTTAAGAACATAAAATACCTATAAAATAAAGTTAACAAATATGATAATTAAAAATACATTGTTTGTTCGAGTTAAGTGTTTTCATTATAATTATATTGGAAATTCTGATATGTCTTATTATGGTAGTGAGTTATAAATAACTACGTTAGAATTCGGAATCTGGATCTGTGCCACAAATACTCCGAAAAAATAAATATCATCTTTATAAGGTTCAATTGATACATGAACTATTAGAAGACGATTTTCACCGAAGGATGCAGTTTCGTGAGCATATAATTGAGATGAATAATCAAAACTTAGTTTATTTTTTCTGATGAGGCTACTTTTATTTTAAAAGGACACAAGTCTGCCACACACACCATCGTCAAAAAATAAATGTTTGGGCAGGTATTGTCGAAAACCGAATTTTTGAATCTTATTTTTTTTTGAAGATTTAAATGGAGAACGCTACTTAGACTTTCTTCAGTTTGAACTCATCCCCGCGTTAGCTGTTGTGTTTCCTAATCCACTAGATCCAGATATTCCTCATAATGACATATGGTTCTAACACGATGGGGCACCTCCTCATTTTGCAATTGCAACAATTTCTTGACTTAACTTTCCGTAATAAATGGATTGGACGGAGAGGTCCTATGGTGGACACCAAGGTCACCGGATTTAACCTCTTTAGATTTCTTATTATGGGGTTATTTGAAATCTAATGTTTATGGGAATAGAGCAAATAATCTTGATGACCTGAAACAGAGAATACACCATGAATTAAGACATATTCCAGCGGAGGTAATTGAAAACATTCAACGGGAAACTTACAAAAAATCAATGATGACTGCCTATGTTCTTCTTGAAACACCTTATATACAATTTTCTTATGTTCAAAAAATGCGCAACTAAAAATACTAATCGACGTGACCGAGCGTTTTTCCACAAAATGATTACCTGCATTTTAATCGAATTTGTTCCTTTCATCGTGAACGCACTGTACGTATGTGTATGAGGTAGAATACATACTGTATATCATATCGACCATATTCTAGATACATACATCATGCTGATGTTTTCCCATTCTTGTATAAATAACTTCGCTTTAATGGAAAACCTATATTATATTTTTTTATTTTGTGTTATATAAAGTACATTAAAGTTGATTGAAGAAACGGCGGAGTACGCCGTGTAAAAATATTTACATTTCAAATGGTTCTGCCGCTTAGAGTACATATTTAATCTCGCCTTGCTGTAAATTATTGTATTAAAGTTGGAAATAAATTTATTTTATTTTTCCGCGACGAAAATGAAATCTTGTATATTACACTCAGCTTAGGCGTTCTAGCCGGTTAAAATGTAAAGCGCGATTGCAAAAAAGTTATTATTTTTAGAATGTGCCTACACCCTCCATAAACAGCTCCCAGACAGCATTTCTGCAGAAATCGCTTTAATAACGCAGTCAGACAATCTTGGATTTGCCGAGTAAATATAAATTAATGAACCTTTCTGTGCAAAGTTGCTGTTCATGATACATGTAGAGGTCCGGGATTGGCGACGGTGATGATGAAGAAATTCGTGTCTTGTATTTCATTATTTTTGAAGAAACATCCAGTTCATTCTCTCAATCCTTCTTGGTGCAGTTCAGTTACGTAAATTATTTTGAATTGAATCAATGAAGACTTTTTAGTATTTCTAGTCTAGACTTCATGGAACATTTTTGAAGCTAAAGTCAGTGTAGGCAAATCTACAAAATATTAAAAAGACGTGTTAGATGATAGAATGAATCTATTGATGGAATCGGATTAACCATACAAGAATATACTTAAGGAGGTATATCGGGGTCCGAGTGAAGTGAGGAGCGCAGGGGGTTCTGTGCTTTTCTTATGGGACTAAAACTCGCTGCCAATTTGAAAAAATTCAATTCTATTGAAATTATTTGCGATAAAGATTATCTACAGTGTGGGAAAGTACCGATGGTCTATGAGAAGTTACGTGAGAGCGATAAAGTAAGCCATAGAAATCCATGTGATAGACAAGGATGGCTGTAATGAAGGCGTCTAATAGTCAACGCCCATTTCGCCCTTCCACAAATAAGATCCACTTCTTATTTGTGGAAGGGCGAAAAGGGCGTTGACTATTAGACGCCTTCATTATAGCCATCCTTGTCTATCACATGGATTTCTATGGCTTACTTTATCGCTCTCACGTAACTTCTGATAGACCATCGGTACTTTCCTACACTGTATATAGCAAATAAATCTACTCATATGCACATAGCATACATATTGACTAATTAACAACATAAAAATATCATATTTAAGTAGTTTTAAATTATATTCAATGAACGCATACAAACTATGTAGATGTGGCAACAGCGCTAATAATTAACTAGCAGTTGTACACACTGCGAACCTACAGACCTCGGACATCGGAGATATTGCGCGTCAAGTTCGGGTAAAGATGCGTACGCGTTCAAAAATATATTGTGTGTAAACTATGTACAATATGATTATTATATATAGCAAATATATTTCCTCGCGAAGATTTGTAGCATTTATTTAAAATCCGTAAATCATGTGAACTGGTAAAACAACGAGAATTATGTTAATTTAGTTCTAAAAAATGAAATGACACTCGCGCCCATCTTTCGTCCAAATCAAAGAAAATGTTGGATGCAATTTTGAAGGTTCTGTGATAGAAATTACATTATTACTCACTGTTCGTGTTTTTAATGTTTATTTTAGTAATGTTACAAAAGTTTTGCAAGTATAACTAATTTTTTAGATATAAAATTTGCTGAGAAGTATTTATGTTCCTTTGTTATTCTGCACAAATGCTTTTATCTCAAGTATTACTAATTATATTAATCAAGTAAAGAAAACTTTATGTAACCCTAAATATTGCTGGGTAATGATTACGATGTTTTTAAAAACCATTAAATATATTAAAAGGATTTATCAACTGTATTTTTTATTCCAATAAATATATAACAGCTTCCTAGTCTTTTTTAGTTAATCTAGTTTTTTAAAAACATCAACAAAAAATTATCTGTTGTGGATAATTTATTGTTGATAATAATGTACGTGGGATTTAGGAAAAATGTATATGTTTGAAATCAATTTCGTTTTTATCAAGTCTTTCAAATGTATTCCCTCCTTGCTGTCAACTGATTGCGACGTTGCCACATTATTCCTCAAGTCAGACAGAAATGCAATTATTGGTTTCTGTTTCTAATTAATACAGTTGTACTATGTTTAAAACTTACATTAGTTTTACATCAAAAATAAGATAATACTGTGTACTATCTATGGAAAAGGTTTGGTTCACAATTTCTACATTTTTTTCTTAGTTATGGGCAAAAAAGAGCCGCACCGTCCATCTTCGCCATATAAACCTATGTTAATATGAACAAATTTCAACAACAATATCTCAAAATCTAGATTCAAAAAAAATTTCAAAAAAATATGGCGCACAGAGGGAGCACTAACTTTCGTTACGTCCAAATTTTGGAACCTTAAAGAAGACTTAATTCTAAAACTAACTATACACAAGTGGTAGGTCGATCTTTGTTTGTTCTAAAGTTACAAGTTCTCTAAAATTATACAGTGGCTTCATGATGAAAGGAACAAATTCGTTTAAAATTCAAGTAATTAATTTGTGGAAAATCCGAGGGAGACACGCTCGGACACGTTTAGTATTTTTAGTTGCGGATTTTTTGACAAAGAAAATTGTATACAGGGTGTCTCAAGAAGAACATACGCAGTCATCATTAATTTTTTTAATGGAACACCCTGTATTTTATACCATTTTTAAATTGTACGATAAATTCTGAACACATTTTGTATAACATACCATATCTCTAAAATCAACGGTTTTCGTAATAATTTTTGTATTTTTTGCCTTAGAATTAACTCTGTTTTATGCTCTCAAAATTTAAATATAACGACACAAAACACTTTACATCTACTTCGAATATATTCTGGTACAGGTTTAAAGACAAAAGTTCCAAGAAACTTTAGGAAAATGATTACCGATATATAAGCCTAGCGTAGGTTTTTTTTTAAATGGAACATTATGAATAGAGCCCTTCCTTATTATTTCATATTGATATAGGATATTGAGAGATCTCTCTCGAATAGCTAGGAAGATATGGCTAAAAAGAATCTCATAAACCTAATGTGTTACGTGATTATTAATATTTGTCAGCCAACCAAACCTCTGTCAACATATGATTCTTAGGCTAGTCACGTGTAACATTACAATATTATTCATTGCTTCGTAGAAATTTTATATTTACATGAGGCTAAACAAAATGGTCGATTGATTAGCATTATTATTATTGGCATCAGTAGTACATTTATAATGTAACGAGAAATACGGGCGATGCCGTAGGTTCGCATTTTTCCTATGACACGTGAGCTTACGTGATAACACATGATATGACAACAGTGTGTTTTTGCCATAATTCACTCAAACGCATCTGCATTCGTTGGGTTGTGTTTTTTATAGAAGCTGCATGTTAGTATTCATGAATTTATAATGCAGAATATTTTTTTATAGAGGCTTGAACGTCAAATTTATTAAGGTAATTTAAAAAAAAAACAGAAATTGAAAATTCCTGAGGTGAAAAATTGGCCAGTTCCTACACTACTGCATATACAGGTTCGGAAAGTCCCCATGGTACATCGGCCGTTAGGTGAGAGCGATAAAGTTAAGAAATCCGTGCGATAGACAAGGATGGTTACATTGAAGACGTTTCATAATCTGAATAGTCACTCCCACTTCTAACACGAAACGGGCGGTGACTATTCAGATTGTGAAACGTCTTCACTATAGCCATCCTTGTCTATCGCACGGATTTCTTTACTTTACTTTGTCGCTGTCATGTAAAGGCAGATGGACCATGTGGATTTTCCAGCCCTGTATAAGTATAATTTTTAAATAATAGAATCTTACTTGCGGGCTTAAATCGTATAAGTTTTAGATACTTCCTAAACTTACTACAATTTTTTTACTACTCAGTTTACAGCAGCTTGTACTTTTCTTCGCCATTCCTTCATAACAAGGGTGTTTTGTATTTAATATATTTTAGACATATGAATTTAGACGAATTCATTTGCACTTGTAACACCTGAACTTCATGAACCATAAATTTTTTGAATTCAATCGAATTGAACTGAACCCTTAATTATATGAACTCTGCACTAAGTGTACTTAATATTTTTTAATGTTATACCTCTCACGAAGAAGGGCAATTTTTTTACTTGAAATTAATACCACGTTTCCAATAATTTTCATGAAAAAACAGTCAATTGCAAATTTATGAACTCTACGAAGCATTATTTCTTTTTGTTATCAAATAAATTAAATTCTTAATGACAATTGAATCAGATTTATATCGGAAAGATGTAATGGTTTATAAAATAATTAATTACTATTAGAAATATAAAGAAATATCAAGAGAGAACATTTTTATCTTCATGATAAAGTAAAAACTTAATTCAAAATCACCTATTCTACTTGTCAAAAAGTACTCTAAATATTAGAACACGTATTTCATTTGTTGATGCCATTCGGTATTATTCCACTTATTCTTTTACGTGATTTATTCGATTCTTTCCTTTGACCCTCGTTTCCAAATAAATGAAACTAAATACTGAAAAATATAATAAAACATCACGTGATGCTGATGCTTTGCTATAAGCAACATAGTTCGGTGGATTTTTGAGTAGCCTTCTGACCACGTCTATTTACAAACATGGACTTATAAGGCGACTGACAAGAAAGTCTAATTAGTGGGAGAGGTCGATGAAATCATTTAAAGGTTTAACGGCTAATATCTAGTCCATATTTGCACTACATACTTTCACTTTGATTTTATTACTGTTACGATGCTGTCATACTTATAAATATTGTAAACATTTTATTGGGAATCGTATTACTTTGTGTACAAATTATTTAAACATAGTTGTGGAGGAAGACATTGGAAACAGTGACAGGAATTCTTTTAGAATCGTCTGGGAAATGTAAATAGTAAATTTCAATATGAACCAGTCCTGAAAAGGTCACGTGTTCATATACACTCACAGAAGTTTTATTTACTTTGAATATTTTGACGCTTATTCATATACTTAAATGCACAGGAAAATTACGTGTAATTCTGCTCTCATTTAAAATGTAGATTATGCTTATTTACGTCACAAATAGTAAAAATATATAAAAGATTAAAGCTAATACATTTTAAAATATAATAATACAATATAAAAACTAACAACATGTCGTAAGAAGTAAATATTCTTATATATATAATATATTTATATTCTTAAAAATACGGAATATGATACACGAGGTATTATATACTTTCGTTTTGTTTACGTATTTTATATATAAAAATTAACGCAAATATGTAAAATGTATTTAGTAACTTTCCAAAAAAGAAAATATATATATGGTATATATAAAAACACTATAAAATTTAAGCTTGGAATAGACTTTATTTAAATAAGTTTAAGTCGTTCCATACTCTTCATCTTTTTTACCTTCAGGTTATTGTCATAAACCACAAAAGTTTAAAACAAATAAACTATGCTATATATATTTTGTTATCAAATATAAGTGAATAATAAAATTGTGTAATGTTTCGACAATGGTCATTGATATTTTCTAGTTTTATCAAATTTTTACTTATAAATAAATAGAGGTGCATGGAAAAAATCTGATGGAGCAGAAGTGTTGGAAAAAGTATTTTTAATTTCGATTCTATTTCTTAACACTATATCTATGTTTCGCATATACTGGGTGTCCCACTAAGGTCTGCGAAAGTATAAGCCCCAGAACTTCGGGAAAAAGGTTTGATTAATAAATCAACCGAGAAAAATCGCTGGAAATAGTTTTTAAGATCGTTGCTCGGCCGCTAGGAGGTGCAATCTACATACCAAAACATAGAATTGAATTTTTCTCAGAAATGTTATATTAAGTGATTGAGTCAATAATACTATTAAAAATAATAACAAAAACAATAACAAACAGATATTGATATTATGTAACGAATGAACAATTAAATTTTTACAAAAGTAAAGATGTATAACGGCTCGAAATGCATACAATTATTTTCAATACAGGAATTTAACTTTCGCTGCGTGTTAGGTAGGTTCTTTTATAAACGCTAGGGTGGCCCAAAAAAACGATTTTTTTTTCGTGTTTCTTGTGAAAATATGTTAGTTTATCATGTTTTAAGAGCCCCCTCAAAAAATCAGCTCAAAAAAAATTATTAGTTCGTTGATATTTATTTTTTAGAGGTCGCTCGAAAACATAGGTACACTACTTTGAAAGTTATAATAATTATGAGTGATCTTTAGAAATTAAAATATCGATTTGAAATTTTCAGAATCGAGATTTTTTCAACCTAGAAAATGATAAAATAAAGAGAAAAAAAATCAAATTTTGACGATTTTGGAAATATTTAAAAATCTTGAGCGACTTCTAAAAAATTTTTTTGATCTGATTTTTTGAGGGGGCTCTTAAAACATGATAAACTAACATATTTTCACAAGAGACACGAAAAAAAATATTCGTTTTTTTTTTGGGCCACCCTAATAAACGCTTTTTGTTTTGCTAATTAAATGTCTTTTCGTTAGCGTCGTGTTCCTCAATTTCCTAATAACTTGATAAGAAAAAAAGATATCGAACCTTTTTGGCGTCAAAATGTAGCTATTTTTATGCTCTTCAAACTAACCTATAAAAAGTTTTATCCTGCTATTTCACTTTTCTAAGAAAACGTGAAACTACCTAAAAACGTGGATAAATAGCACCAATAAATAAACAACACTTTCGTTAGAAATTTCAAACTTGTACTATATTCATCAATTTTTTGTGCTGAATTCATTTATGTAAAGAGAACTATAGCATTGTATTTAAAATTTTTGAGAAAAATCCATAAAACGGCATTCTTTTGAAATAACGCCATCTATAGGTTTCCATATTGAGGTAAATGACATTACGCATTCACCACAAGATAAAGCATGAAAAGACCTTTCCAGCGAGGTATAACAGTATGGGCTTTTGATGAGCCAATCCTTAAAAAAATGCATTTTTCTGATGAAACATTAGGGGCTTCCCCCACCCTTTCTGTTGAGAGATAGAACAAAATGTCAATAACAAAAGTTATGCGCAATGAATAGGGCTATCCGTATTTGTAATATTCAAAAATTCAACTCTATGTTTTGGTATGTAGATTGCGCCCCCTAGCGACCAAGCTACGAACTTAAAAACTATTTCCAGCGATTTCTCTTACTCTATTTATGAATCAAATTTTTTTTCCAGAAGTTCTAGAGTAGGTACTTTCCCTAATATCGTACCTCGCCGACCTTAGTGCGACACCCTGTATAATGTGGTATAGAATTGATTGTTTTATGCTAAGTATAATCCGTTCTGAAATAGCAAAGCATAGACGGACGCGCGTTCCTACGAAATGTAAAATGCTAATCTTGAAGGAAAGAGAGTTCGTTTGTCAATAATGCTCAAGTAAAGATTATTGCGCGCGAAACGCCACACGCCTAGACAGGTTCAAATCTATGTTGAACTTTTATCACTACACATGTACTGGAGAGAAGAAAGTGCGCATTAGCACGTATTGCAATATTATTCACATTCACGTAAGATTTTCGAATTTCCTAAGATGGGCAAAATCCAGTGGTCAAATGTCCAGATGTAAGGCGAGCACCGCTGTAGGGCCTCCGTGAATCCTTTAAGGGAGGTGATCGAACGTCGACCTTGGTACCTTCCAATTTATTAACCAAGGGCGGATATCTGACCAGTATACCAGTATGTGTAGTATGCTCCAAATTTTTTAGTTGCATTGTATAAAGTTCTGTGTATACATTTTTATGAGCACTCAGCTCTCAGGAGATACGCCAAGAAATAAAATACCAATGCTCCAAATGTTCAAAAAACTATTTTAGTGCAAAAAGGCCCAGATGAAAGCCACTGCCTTCTAGAAAGTGTATCAAAACGAATAAAATTAGAAAGATACTAGAGGTATGGAAAGGCCAAGAGATTCAAAAGTCTTAAACGGAAAGTCTTACATTCTACGACACTACGATAAACATGTTTTATATTATACTTGCCTTTATTTACGGATATGTGAACATATGAGTATGAGAAATAACATTATTTTCCTTTACACAGTTATATTTGGGACGCAAATAGTTGTACAACTAAATAAGTACATGTATTAACGTCACAATGAAACAATTACTTAAATTAATATAATTTGAGGAATAAACAATACGATGGGAAGTAATTTTGCAAGAGTCTACAAATTAATGCGTCACAACGCTAATAACATGAATTGAACGTAATCTTATAAAGCGAAATGATACTATAAGTTGAAAAAAATAACTAGAAATTTAAATGTGTATACTTAATGAAAGTATGCAATTAGATGGGAATATATGCGTAGGTACTTGTTATACTAAATAAAAAAACAAGATAATTACTAAATAAAATAATATAAATAATTATAGGTACGTTATTTATAGGTACTTGTTGGTAATATGTAGTAAAAGCCATCTTCTGCAGCAAGAGAAGTATAACGATTGTGAATTTCGTTCGTTATACTAGAAGGAAATATGTCGATCGCTGTCCCCCTAATGTTAGGTGTTGCCGTTGATGTAACAGATGTTAAAATTATTGATCGACCAGGCGTCGTAAACACAGAATAATGTGTTACTAAATTTATATTTATATTAACGGACTGCCATGGACACATATGTTGGAAACGGTTTAAACGCATAGAATATTATTAATTACGATTTACAATATGTAACAATATGCATATAATATTAAACGAGCCTCCAGTTAATTATGTCCAAAATTATTGGCTCTCATTATTTTGCATCTGAACATAATTTTTGCGCTGTGTTTGGCGTAACAGTCTCGTTTGATTTGCGATTCGTTGAATGTAGGTACAGCTAATAAGAACACATTTTTCATAAAAATGGTTTTAGTGAAACAGTTCAACCCTTAGGAGGTACTCCTCAAGGTATCCAAAAAAAAAAAATACATGGAAAAACGGCTGTAATTTGACATAGACCAAGCAGGATCTGTTTTGGTGTAGATGTTTTATACAGGGTGATTCAGAACTTATCAAAAAAAATATAAAATTCTGGATGTACAGGGGACCCTTACAAATACAATTTTGTAAAGAAAAAATCAAAAAGGGCAGTTCGAAAATGATTTAAAAATACACTTCTGCACGGCACTGGAAACTGGTCCACTGTAAAACCTGCTTTTGCCTTTATTAATTAATACAATTAATTTGTGTTTTTAAATAATAAAATCACTTGACATACACGATTTTACAACAATTGTTCAAAATTCACCAACGTGTAAAGACATTTGGGTCCGTCTTACTCAGTTTCTACGAACTAACACAATTGTTGTCTTGCTTCACCATAACACAAATGCTTCACCATAAATTAAAACGATATCCATCAACTCCGAGTTGCTATACACGCAAACCATTTTTGACACTAACTACCCATTTTTGACACTAACTACTAAAAAAATATTGTAAATACCACAGATAACAGGTAAATACTGTTGCAACGACGATTGCAAAATACGATGTCAGTATTCGGTGTTGCTGAGGCCACGTGGCTCTCCACGCGTATTGCGAATGACGCTAGAGACTACAGTTATCCAGCTATGTAGTCGTTGAATGTACTATGACTTCAATATTTTTTTTTTCGGAAACTATAAGGATTTTACAAAATATTGACTGCATTTCTCATGCCGCATCTATTCCCAATTATTTTGGAAAAGTTCTGAATCACCCTGTATAGTATCGCTAATTTTTGCTTTAATGACTACAAAATGATACAACAAAACGTAATTTCACTATGCGCGCGCTTCAAGCCGTGTGCTAAACTTATCATTAAACAAATAGTGAAAAAATTGTAAAAAAATCAATTATTTTTTTTTCAACATTTTAGAGCCATTAAAGCAAAAAATTAGCTATACTACAGGGCTGGAAAACCCACATGATCCATCTGCCTTTACATGAGAGCGACAAAGTTAAAGAAATCCGTGCGATAGACAAGGATGGCTATAGTGAAGACGTTTCATAGTCTGAATAGTCACCGCCCGTTTCGTGTTAGAAGTGGGAGTGACTATTCAGATTATGAAACGTCTTCAATGTAACCATCCTTGTCTATCGCACGGATTTCTTAACTTTATCGCTCTCACCTAACGGCCGATGTACCATGGGTACTTTCCGAACCTGTATATGAAACATCCATACATGGGTGTTTTGAAACAGATCCCGCCTGGTCTAACAAACAAAAAACTTACAAATGCCAAATTTGCTACTAAAATAGGTGCAACTTTTCAACCATGTTTCTGTAACCTGAGGGGTTATTTCTTTATCTATCTATATATCTTTATGACCAGTATCATAACAAGTCTGGATTTCAAAAGAGTTTACTATTCAATTCTCGAAAGGGAGTTTATAATTATCATTATACTTTAATCAATACGTGGGAACTTAGAAATGTTGTACGTTCCGAGAATGAATTTTCGGGCACTTCCCTCTATTGCTTACGTAGAATGTAATCCATTGGCTGGCTATACAGAGTTGAGAGAAACAAAAGGAAACACTGAAACTTCCAGGTATGCGCGATCCATAGCAAAATTTGGAATAACTATCCATTATTAAATTAACCCGAGACTCTAAAACTAAGTCGACTGCTCAATGTGGAACCTAAGGAAAAACTGTTTTATTTTCGTAGATCTTTCCCGAATTCGACACTTCGCTTCGACACACCCATTTCTTGGGTCCAGAAGTTTATGTTCTTATCTTATTGGCGGGAACCCTGAATGTCGGGACGCTTTGGCGTAACTATGCCATGTTAATAATTACCTAATTGACTGGACATTCTTCTTCTTCTTCTGGTGGTTGGTTCTAATAAGTCCCGTAGCACTGCGGCCTAATTAGGCCTATTGTGCGTCCCACTACTAGTCCTATTCAGCAAGTAGATTTGTCCTTTTTACAAAGTCCAAAAGCTTCCTTGCTGACACTTCTCTCAGTTCCGTGGGTTCCAAATAGGGTCTCCCAAGGAGCGTCATTCTGCTACGTGCAAATCCCGGTCACTCGCCCATGATATGCAAAGAAGTTTCATCCGCCGATTCACATCCTCGGCAGACCGGACTGTCTACAAGCTTTAGCTTATGTAGATGTTTCCTAAAGTGACAATGTCCCGTTATGAGTCCTGTCATTCTCCTGAGCTGGATTCTGTTCAAGCTCAGTAAATCATTCGCTCTTTCCTTCGAAGGATACTCCATGAGCTCCTTAGAATGGCTATGTCCTGGCCTTGAAGTCCAGTATTTCCTGTGTTCTGTCTCAGTCCATTTGCCCAGAGCCCGCCTAACCACACTGGGAGATGTGCCACAGAAGGGTTCCGGGCCAATTGACTGGACTTACATTTATATAAATAATTCTGTGACTAGGCTTACAAACGACCCTATACCTTCCTCTTGTGACTCCGCTTAACAATACGGGACGGATTAGCCAATCTTATTTAATATATTCTTAATAGCTTGGAAAATCCGCCTAAAAACCAGCTATTTGATGTATTACTTTCCATTCCAATTATTATCAATTTAACAATTTGATTTAATTCTAATTTGGAACCTCTACGCTCTTCTCGTGGTTTCGCACGTTGTTAAAAATATGGGTTTCTTTCTTCTGTCCCAACATAGGTTGGCGCCTCCCGAACGCGACAGATGACTGTCACATGGCCCCCACTTTAAGTGAACTTATTCAATAAATAATGCTAAATTTCTCCGAAGGACGACGCTAACCTACTTGAGAGCCCTTAACTTTCGATAATTTGTGTTGACTGAAATATTTTACTTTCTGGCCCATCCGTCCTGAGAACTAACAAATAAATTACTACGCGTCCCGGCTTTTGTTACATTTCAAAAACTTCTGCCCCTGGTAAAGGGACATATACATTCCAAAATTACTTTTTTTGCTACAACTTTTTTCTCTGCCCAAAATTGAATATTCAAATCAGTATCAGTATTTATTTCAAAATGTTTACCTCTCACTCATTTACTCTAAAGCAGTCTATGTAATTTAACAAATTGGCACAATCTGATTTGATCTGAAGAAGATTTCGGCACAATTTTAGTTGGAACATTTAGGCAAGAATTATATTATTTATCTCACCTTGTCGGCTTGGAACAGCTGAATACCTACAATTTGTTAATGAACATTTTCCGGCATTGCTTAATGTAACATTATATGTACGCCAAACTATGTGGTTCGTACATTTAAAATCGTGTCCCAATTGTTAGATAGGTCGCGGCAGTGAAACACCTTGGACTGCATGCTGACCCGACCTAAGACCCAAGGATTTTTTTTCGTTTTTCGTTGGAGGCATGAAAAGTATTGATTATTCCACTCCAATTGACAGTGCTGAAGAGTTATAAGAAATACTGTTTCTGGCAGTTGACGATATCCGCAACAATCTCGAAATTTTTGCTCGAATACGTCACATTAACAGGCATATTAGCTGTGTTTCGAACAAAACGGAAATTATTTTGAAAATATTATTTAACTCTTGTTTTCTCTGCTTTTTCGTATTTTCAGTAATAACTAGTAACTAGCAACTTTGTGGTTCATAAAAAATTAAATTTGCTGTATATTGGCATTAAGTGTTTGGAATTCTTATTCTTAAACCCTTTTTTATTGTCAAGCCAATTTGAGTTATAACAATGACATTAAAACAACGAAAAATCTGTTTCTATAGATAAGCAGTTAAAAACGAGGATAAATATTATTCTGCGTCAGAGCCATCCAAAAGACGTATAGTGCCACATATAAATAAAATATCTTGGCAACTGCAGACCATCAGCTTGCACTTAAACCCAGATGTCCTCGAAA
Organism: Anoplophora glabripennis; assembly: GCF_000390285.2. Lineage (NCBI taxonomy): Eukaryota > Metazoa > Arthropoda > Insecta > Coleoptera > Cerambycidae > Anoplophora > Anoplophora glabripennis. The sequence continues at coordinate 565,662 of NW_019416218.1, read as the reverse complement.
AGTTAATGGGCCTTTGGTATGTGTAATAGATACAGAGGTATATATTTCAACATAACCTTGAGAAGCATCTTATTGTCCAGACAATGGTGAAGTGAGTCAATATGTTGCTTTGTACTTACCGCGCTAAAGACTTTAGTCATTCATTCATAACTTAGTTTTTTTTTTAATTACCCAATATATTGTAATACTCATGTGTTGTAACAACAAGAATGGAACCGAACACTAGCTGAAAATAAGAACCTATAGCAAACAGTAATGGAAGAGTTTGATATAATTATAGGAACATTAACCCAAATCTGTTATAGTGTTTTATTTAATTCATAAATATAGGGTATAATAGACTAGGCGGTATCTGTTTTGGTTTGGGTGAATCGTATATCCACGGAGATTTTTGGCTTTTCGGCTTTCAAATATCACTAGAAATGAAAATTTTTCTATGCGCATAAAAAAAACGTGGGCTTAACTTTTGGCGGCACAATATGTTAAAAAAATTCGAAAAATGTCATATTTTTCTTCCTATTTAATTATGTATCTTTTCAAAAGCTGATTTTAGGCGAAAATGGAAGAGGAAAAAAATGTTTGAAATTAAATTTTTTACAAAACATGACTAGTTACAAATCGAATGAATTATGATTAATATGGCAAAAATCGAAAACATCGCAAAAATGGGGTTAAAAAACAATACTTTTTAGGGATTTTTTTGGGGTATTTAAGTTTTGGGTATAGGACCTTTATACGTGGGGCTCAAGAAAACTTCATGTTATGTAGAATCATCACACCAAATTTCATCAAAATCGGTTCTATACATTTTCAAAATTTTGCACAGTAAAAACCAAGGCCCTTAGGTACTTGAAAATTTAATCACATATAGAAGGGCTCTCAAGCTTTTTTTGAAAAATTCCAATCCGTCAAACTTAAATACCCCAAAAAAATTCCCTAAAAAGTATTGTTTTTTAACCCCATTTTTGCGATTTTTTCGATTTTTACCATAATAATCATGATTCATTCGATTTGTAACTAGTCATGTTTTGTAAAAAATTTAATTACAAATATTTTTTTTCCTCTTCCATTTTCGCCTAAAATCAACTCTTGAAAAGATACATAATTAAATAAGAAGAAAAATATGACATTTTTGGAATTTTTTTAACATATTGTGCCGCCAAAAGTTAAGCCCACGTTTTTTTTATGCGCATAGAAAAATTTTCATTTCTAGTGATATTTGAAAGCTAAAAAGCCAAAAATCTCCGTGGATATACGATTCAACCAAATATGGCTTTTTGAAACAGATACCGTCTGGACTATAATGGATATATTACTTTTCAGTCAGTATATTTCCATACAATATTTTAAATTTTAATCTAAATTACAATGCTGAAAAACACAAGTCATTATGTTTTATATACGATATATCACGCATATAATATCAATATCCAATTTATGATATAACGGATTCATCAATTTATGCAGTATACAGGGTGTTTGGAAAAGTTGGTACAAAATTTAAGGGGGTGAAAGTAGAGCCAAAAATAGTAAAAAAGTTCCTATAATAAACATTGGTCCTCCGGAGCACCGTTACTGAAATATGGCCCTCCAAAGGGGTCTTATCATTTGGATATTTTTTAAAATAACTTTTTTCTGATTAAGATAATGGAATGAAAATTGTAGGTAATAATCATACCATAAGGGTCTTTAACTACCATAAGTTTCATCAAAATCGGTTGCAAATAAGGATAGTTTTGTAACTACTCTTAACAGAAATTTTTCGAATTTGTTTTATTCCTTTGAATTATCAAGCAGATAATATTATTTTTTAATGAATTATACTTTTTCGAAGAAAAAATGTCTACTTTTTTCTTCGCATGTAACGAGTTCGAAGTATTCTGACCATGCACGTGCACAAGATGCACAGGATCGGTTTACATTTATGGTTAATTTTCTTGATTAATTTTCTCGGAAACAAGCATTTAGACCATCAAGTTGCTTAATAAACATCGTCTTATTTAGCAACTTAAAATTATTTTTTCAATTTGAGTAACATGTTCACTAAAACTTCGTTAAAGTCACCTATCGGAGCATACGGACCGGCCGAATGAATTGTTTTATGATAGTAAATCCCACCAAAACCGAGTAAATAGCTGCCAAACCTGGAAATCACCTGTTACAGCAGCTATGATTATGTCACGATAAGGATAACGTGTGAAGTGTTCGAGGCACAATAGTGAAGCCATCAAAACAGCGTTCCTGTCTTGGTTATAGCTGTAAAAGAGGAAAAGCACCGTGACGTTAAGACCGTAACAATGATGCACCGTCCGTCGTAAAGTGGCGCATTTAACTGGGGATTCACAGAGTTGTACAGGGTGGATATGAGAAAGAAGGCAGAGATATGAGAAAGAACAGATGACGGATTAGTTTACGTATATTGTTGGTTAATCAACAGAGATATTAATGTTATTGTAGTGAAAGAGGTTAAAACAATCCTAGATAGTAGATATTCTTGCAAAGGAATTAGTGGAACTGATAAAAATCAAAAGAAGACATCCAGATGGAATGGAGAAAGCTTTTTGTTCAATTCCATCTAATAATCATTGAGAGCATGCGTGTTGTTTTTTTTTTAGAAACAACTACAAATGATCAATATCAGTTTATTTCATTTCATACGTAAAACTCTAAAGAAACAATAAAGCTGACAACATTTCCTAAGTAAATGTGAAATATTGGAACTAGATATGACAATTATCTTGCTTAAAAACCGCTATTCCTTTAATCATTCAACTCAATGATTTTTAGGAGGATCCTGATACATTCAACAAGGTCTTTCTTTGAAACGACTCAAACTCAAACTTAGGATATTAGATAACATATCCAGAGTACTTGGAACATGACATTTTCACAGATGAATGTCTTCGGAAGAGTAGCCATTACCTTGGTCCTTTGCACTGAGTGTAGCACTCCTCACGAGTTGAGTTCTACACTCTTTTCGTTGTCCCTAAAAAAATCTTTTATTTATAAAGACAGTGACATTCTCTTTAGAATCCTTTGGAAGAGCTTTTTCCATAAACTTAACTTCTTCATTTTGTCAATGCTTTGGTGTCCCTTTTGGGCTAATTAACGAGCTTTTGGAATAAAATCTTCTGAATGCATTTTATATAACTATATGGCCATTTAGAAGTAAATTGAGATATTGCGAGGTGTTTATCAAATAGAAATACTATCTTTATGTTCTCTAAAACTTGAACGATTAGTTCGCGTGTCAACTGTCAATTGTCAACCATTAATGTTGAAAACAAATAAGTTGGTTCCGTTTCCGTTTTTGACGTCTAGGGGCTTCAACAATCCAGTTGATTTGACATTGTATCTAAAGTGTCGCACCCTGTCTTTTCCGGCTACTCCGGCGCATCATCCTGTCGAGGTGGAGGGCCCAGGGCCACGTATTACCCGCTGATTTACAGCGGCACGCGAGCTTGGTGTCAGATTACTTTCGCAGGCGTCCGCAGTGGCGCCACACACCATTATCATTGGCAATTGTTTCGGCGAGATTTCATATTATATACGAATTTTAGGCGCACTAAATACTGGGTTTAAAGCATCGGGCGCGCGTGTTTGTTCAAATTGTTTCATTAATATCCTCATATTTCTCTATTAAATTTAGATCATTATTTTTGGATTTTATCTGGCGCATTAAATTGGATAACCTGTTTTATTTAGTGCCTAATAATTTGTCATATAGTTGGTTTATTTAATCCGTTTGGACAATTAAATTATATGCGGGATCATATTTCATCTATTGCGGCACTAATCTTCGTTTCGGAGTGTGGTATTCAGAAATTCAATACGGCAGTAGTGGTGCCAGAACAAAAATTTTCACATTTGTAGCATGGTTACTTGTCTTTTATAAGTATTTTAATATAAATTACACAGCCCAAAAAAAAAAATGTTCTATACCAGAGACATGATGATCTTGCGTATTTTTTTATGCTGAATCCGAATTCGCAGTCGAAAAAACTGATCTACTAGAACATTTTTTAATAAAACATCCTCAAAATAGGTGAAATAGACAGGATAAGGTAATGCTTTATAATGAGTGATCAATTGAATGAATTGCGGATTGAAAAGTATCATAGAAATTGGCATTTACCACCGAATGAAATGCATTATGAATGTTTAAAAATTCGAATGATTTGAGTGGTAAATACCAATTTCTATGGTACAATCCGCCATAATGGGTCCACCATTTTATATTTAAGAATTTCCAAATTAAAATTCGTGATTGGCGACTTGGTGACTTTGAAAACCACCCAGTAACATGTTTCAGCCAAAAACTTCAAATTTTGAATGCGTTTCCGTGTTTTGCAGTCGCCATATTGGATCCAATTTTATTCAGGAATTTTCGGATTCGGACTTCAGATTCGTAATCAGCGACCCTAAAAACCCCCGGTAACAAAATTTAGGCCAAAATATACAGATATAAATAGACAAATTGGTGACTGAGGAAAAAAATTTATTTTTTTTTGATATGTTGTCTATTAATCTACATTTCTATCTTTAGTAGTAGTTATTGGGTATTTTGCCGCCTCTAAAAAAAAATTAAAATTTATGAATATTTTTTCTCTACACGCAAAAAAATTTCTTGCTTCAAATGTACATTTGATTTTTAAGGTACGTTTACGTATGCAAAAAAATATTTTCTTCTTTCAAGAAAATTATTTATTTATTTAAATACTTTAAATTTCTATCCAGAAATATAATATCTTATTTTAAAAATAGGCAGCATTTAAAATAAATATTTGATACTTACGATTAAACGAATTCTATTATTAATTTTATGATGTACATAGATTTTATAGAAACATGTTGTATATTAATTGTACCGTGTGTTTAATACAAAAGTGAATAGTTTTGGTCAAGTGATTGTATATACGTATTTTAATATATTTGGATATAAATATTTCTCAGTAATTAAAAATATTTTGTTGGAAACTTACAACACCCTAGTACAACAGCTAGGATCGTTCGTAAGTTTAACCAACCAGACATAGGTCGGTTTGGGACTTATTTATGGTCGTCATCATTATGTGGTTAGAACGATCCATCTGCTTTAGTGTCGTTACTCACAAGGAGATGTGTATACACAGAGCGTAAGTGGCTCCATCTATCGTGCTACTTCCCACCTACGCCATTCTGTGACCTGCTACAATTTTCTTTCAAGAAAACATAAGTTTGATTATAATATGCTACAATTGTCTTAAATAATTTCTACATTAATACCAAGCTTTAAATATAATATATATTTTAAGAAACTGGTAGTTTTGAAACAAACATTTTTGCAGTTTTATGATGAACTGTAAGAGATATTGTAGCTTAAGTCCGAGATAATAAATTTCAAAACTATAAAAGATTTGAATTAAATTATATATATATTTACAAATAATATAAATTCTGAGAAAATTATAGATTACTATTATTAATAGTTTGACGAAAGTATATACATTTGAATATAATAAAATAACATTTACTGCAAATAATTCCATTTAATACTATCTAGCAAATTTGATCCATATACTTTCTTTTCAGTATACAGAAAACAAATATGTAATTTTTTTGAATTTTAGTTTTAAAATCACTGATTTGTATCTCTGTTTCTTTCTAATGACTTCCATTTCTTTAAAATTTCTTGTATTTTAGATCATCTCAAATACAATATTAAAATTCTATAAGAAGAACGTTGTTTTGTCCTTGTTAACGCGATTTTTAGGGAAACGGTCGCCACCAACCGAGTCCGTCGAAGCTAATGGAGGCAGAGTGCCTTCTTCTTAATAGGTACGCCACTGATTAAGTGACAGGCGCTGTCACCATTACCATTAGACCGCTACATTGCAGTTGAGCGTTGCACACAATTTACTTTATGTGTGTATTAAACAGTTTTAATGTATTTTGTAACTAAGTTTATATTGTAAAGCGAGGGTGCTAGGAATATTAATGCGCCATTTTTTGCGGGACGAGATAATGTATTATTGTGAGACTGAAACAATGTAGCAATATTGCAGATATATGTATACCTACGATGTAGCGCCTACATTCGCTTGACAAGGTATTTTATATTTTGTTTTGCCGAATATGCGTGGCGGATAAGGGAAGATAAAATAGTGAATATATTTTTTACCCGCGACGCTTCTGTTCTGTTCGCCGTCGAACAACTAATTCTGAAATAGTTAAAGCTCTATTTGAGAGCTCTCCACATTTATTATTATTTTTTTTCGATTTGGGAATATTAGAGTTCAATATATGTATAGTGTAAGTAGAAATATTCGGATCACTCCAAAAAATGCACATTTATCCCTCCGAAGCGTTTTTTAAATTTCGAGTCAATATCTTTAAAACTCTGAAATAATTAATAAAAATATAAGAAAACATTAAAATTTAAACACTCTGTATTAGCCAATAGGGCTAAAACAACACTCATCCACCTATAGCAGTATGTTAATAAATGTGTGGTCTGCTGCACTTTGATTTTGAAACCAATTGCAAAATATAAGACGACTAGGGAAATCAGCTGTTTCGCTTCAGCGTTCAAAATTGTGATGCGAATTTGTTGAACGAAATGTGGTAATATAAATGTTGCTTTATGTTACTTAGATCATGTTTCAAAACTACAGGATTGTAAGCAACAATTAGTTTTCCTTTGCCTATTGACTTTATTGAGTTAATTTTTCAGTAGGTTGCGTTTCTGTTTTCAGCGACTTCTAGATATAATTAACTTTTTTGTGGTCTTATGCCTGTACATTATAATAAAAAAATAACCTTTCCAAGTCATTTAGATATTTCAATATTGGCTTTTTAGTGAATTTTCAAACATATGACCTGTGTGTCCAAATTCTATAGAAGTAAAATATTGCTTGAGGGATCGCAACTGAGGGTATTGTTAAAGATTTCGGACATGCTCAAACCGTTCAGTTCTTGGAACACTTGCCAACGTTCTTAATGAAATCTGGTGTGCAGCTGACTTTAAGGCGCCAAAATAAGTGACCATGCGTCTGTATTTTTAGGAGTAATGACTCCGGTCTAAATTGTTTGTTAAAAATGCATTTAAAATGTTGCCTTATTTTTAAGTATCTTTTACTTTTGTTGTTCCATAAATGTAACTGAGAAGCGTCACATTTACTTCACAAATCTACATCTTGTATACGAGTACAATTATTAAAATAACATATGGTTATCATTAAATACTAGTTTTGTTTTATTCATATAAATACGGTCGTATATCACAGTCTACTGATTGTATTATTGCCGTATTTATTTGCATCAGCAGGCTTTTTTAAGATAATAAATGAATATCTGTTGCTTCTAAAATAAATATCGATACAAAAATTTTTATGTCCAATAAAATGCTGATGCATATACCATTGTGTATCTATATAAAAGAATATATTGTACAGATAATTCGAGCGAAGAGCGTCTACGTTATTAATCGACATTTATTTATTCACTTGATAGAGTTTGTTTACAATATGTAGTGTTTTTACAGGGTACTTTATTTTTTAATGAATTGTACAGGATGTTTTAAATTCAGTCGCCGCTTGACAATTATAATATTGTACAGTCATTAGGGACCGTTTTTTAAGTCGAATAAATTTAGCTGTGAATTAAATCTAGTTTTTCACTTTTTTGCTTATACAGGGTGGGCCATTAGTGTGAGAAAGTAAAATAACTCCTTTGCTACTCCTAATACAAAAAAAAAGTTTATATAAAAGTTATACAGAATCAAGAACCTAAACTACAAAATGAATTTGATACATACAGGGTGATGAGTAAAAACAGGACACGCCAAATATTACATTTCTTAAATGAAACACCCTGTATTTTTTTAAATATGTGGATTTCCGAGAAAATTCTGTATATGGCAATATAAACAGTTTATCATTTTAGTGCGGGGTTGCCAAGTTATGTTGAAAATTCTTCGAATTTTGGAAAAAACGTAACCTCGAAGAAGTTGTATTAACTTTCAACTACTAACACTTGCAACCAAATCATTAGACAAAGTTAGGTATAGGCAAATATTAGACAAAGGCTTCTATATTAGCTAATATCGATAATTTATACAGGGCATTTTTTATAATACGATCATTTTTAGGAAGTTTAAACTTGATTTTCTAAAATTTTTCAAATGGAACACCCTGTATTTTTGTTCTATTTTATTCATATATCGGTCTTCTTCAACTTTTATTAAGCATGTTTTATGTCAAAAATTGTTAGTTTTTAAGATATAACAACATTTTAAAAAATTTAATTTTTATTATTTTATGGAATACCACAAATAAATATTAACTAATAAAATTAACTCAAAATAGAATGATAAATTGGAACTGATAAGTTGACACAATGTGACAGCTATTCCAAAGCCATTTCGTGCGACCGAATATAATAAAAATTAGGTATTTCCAAAAATCTTGCTATATTTTAAAAACTAACAACTTTAAGTGTACAACATTCTTAGTGGACGGATATGTGAATAAAATAGAACAATAAAATACGGGATGTTCCATTTGAAAAAGTTTGAGCTTTCTTAAAATGATCGTATTATAAAAAATGCCTTTTATAAAATATCGATATTAGCTAATATAGCCTAACATTTACCTACAACTCTGTCAAATATTATTTTTGTGCTAGTAGTTGAAAGTTAATACAACTTCTTCGAGATCATGTTTTTACCAAAATTCGAAGAATTTTCTTCATAACTTGGCAACCCCACACTAAAATGTTTGTATTGCCATATATAGAATTTCCTCAGAAATCAATATGTTCAAAAATATACAGGGTGTTTCATTTAAAAAATAAAAAGTTTCAAATTAATTTTTTCCTTTGGGTTTTTGGATTCTGTACAACTTTTATATGAACTTTTTTTCTGTATTATGAATAACAAGGGAGATATTTTACTTTCTCACACTAATGGCCCATCCTGTATATCCTTTATGAGACAGATATACATTTAATTGGCAAATAAATTTATTAGGGTGGAAAGAAAATATGCCTTAAACTATCAAAATTGTAGCAGTTTTTCTGCCAATTACGCATGAAATGGAAAATTTCAAATCACGTCTACGAGATATGTACTTGTAGAAATTATTATTTTCTTAAATGAGACAATCTGTGTACCAATAAAATATTTGTTTAGGGTTGCAATGGTATAAGATCTGTAGGGTCTGCCTGTTTAGATAAGGGAGGTATATTCTTGTTAAAATTATATCTTTTATTATTATTTCTAATAATATCTTTACTATTTTACTTTGATTTTAATATGCCAGTTATGTGTATTTTCAATTAATAATATTTAGATATATCGTTTTTTATTTCGATTTTAATAGCTGTTTAATAGGTATTTACGGTACAATCCAATGCTGGTCGGTGTATGTAGTCCGCAGAGTAGTAGTCTCCCACAACATCAGTAGTCAAAGAACATTGTTTGACTACATTAATAAGATTTTTGGAAAAAAATCGAATTTATTAAAGAGACATTAAATTATTGCTAGGCGTTTTTATATATGTTCTCAACTGACTTCGGAAAGACTATACTACATAGTCGACCTACATTATAATCCTAAAATGACAATATTAAAAATGACATCCATTCTCGCTGTTCCAATAAATAATTGCTATATTGACAGATATCTCGTAAAGATATCCGTAATTATTTTTAGTGTCCCCGAATGTATGAAACGACTTTTATGAGGCAAAAAATATTAACATTAAAACTGAAATAAGTGTGCAAAACTGTAGTGTTGCTTTTGCAGATTTTTTGCTTGATCTCAGATTTTTTTCTTTGTAAAATGCAATTTCTATCTGAAATACTATAAAAAGTTATTGCGGAAACTTTCATTTTGAGAATTTTTTTAACATTTTATCGTGTCTCATACAAAAAAGGCACTTTGGTGCTAAATCAAGCATCTTGTATATCTCCTAAGTTCAGCATATAATAATGGTGACCACCCTGTATATCTGAAACAAATGCTCTTTTCAGTCGCAAAAGTAAAAGCTAAAAACTAGAACGATATAATTCTAAACTGAAAGCGCGTTGCTTATACTTATATGTACACGTAGGTAAAAGCGCTGGTAGATATGATGAATTCATCCAGTAACTCTTTTTTTAACGGCGTTATTTAATAGAGACAGGGGCCGTTATATCTCTGGCACCGCACACTAGTCAAGTTTTCCGTGTCTAAGCTAGGTCAGTGTCGCTGTCTACGGACCGTCTACTACATCAAAGCAGCACTTATTTTATAGCCGCATCATGTTAAAGCTGCGTTAAATTAAGCGGACGCCATCCTAACACTAGCTGGCATCATTTCATTGATCAGATGTATTCAACTTTTATCTGTCGTAAATTTTGTAGATTGTTCTCCTTCCCGGCACTTCGTCTGCTGGTTTGGCACTTTCTACCTCGAACAGCTGCTGCTGGCGAATTTAATTCATCGAATTTATTCGGTTTTTCGGGATTTGTTTTTAAATTGAATGAATGTCTTTAATAGTGTTTTACGTCGGCTTCAATTAAGTATACTGAACGTTTTTTTAACACCATTTATTGGCATACTGTCACTTACAGCGTGTTTTTCTACCTTGAAGATCTACGTGTATTTTATCCAGTTCTTTATACAGGGTGATAAAGACATTACTTAAAAAAATAATCACTCGACCTTTTAAAAATTAAGCAATTAACAACCGGCCAACTATAGAGCGTTCAAACGTTGAAGCGAAACAGCTGATTTCCTCAGTCGAGTCGTCTATTAACAAAGTGCTATCCGGTGTTACATTGTATTTGCAAATGTATGCAACAAATCTGTCTCATGCATATTAATTTATGGGTAATAGTCGAGTCATTTTTTTTTAAATTGATCCCCATTAGCGCGGATACAAGCATGACACCGACGCACCCAATTTTGGCGAATATTTTCCCAAATTCCAGGTATTCCCCTAATTGTGTCAGCAGCTTTCACCGTAGCAATTAGAGTATTGTAAACTAATGGCTTCAAGTGACTCCAAAGATAAAAGTCCATTGGAGTTAGATCGGGTGACCGAGGTGGTCACGGTGCAGGACCAAAGCGTCCAATCCATCGCTGAGGAAACATTTCATTCAAAAGTGTCGTTACTTTTCGAGTACTGTGTGGAGGAGCCCCATCTTGAAGACAAAACATGCGTGTCCGAACTTGTAATGCCACATCGTCCAATAATTCAAGCAACAGATTCTCCAAAAAGTCAGCATATGTTGGTCCATTTGTCGTCCTTCAAAGAAATAGGGACCCACAAGTACATCGCCTATTATGACAGCCCAAACATTTACCGAGAACCGATGTTGAAAATTAGTTTCCCTAATCGCGTGAGGATTTTCATCGGCCCATATGTGCATATTATGGAAATTCACTTCGTCACGGGTAAATGTCGCCTCATCTGTTACACAAACATAAGCAGGAAAGTCTACTTGATTGGCACATTGCCGTAAAAACCATTTGCAAAAACGCATTCGTTGATCACAATCCGGGGGTAAAATCTGTTGAACTGGTTTCATGAGGTTCCTACTAGCTGTGCGAGTCGTCGAGTACTAATTGTGGGGTCTTCGTCAAGATTTTGCAACACTGCAACACTTCAACATTAAGGTTCACATGCTGACTACGTCCTTCTCCTCGTTTTTAATTCTATTCTTATTTTTTACTTCTTTATAAATATTACACTGTCGCTATCGTGGAATTACAAAATAAAAACATTTGTCTGGAATCTTTCACTGTTTAACACTGATGGGTCGATGGACGATTCTTAATATTTAATGATTAAGTGAATAATGAATTAAATACAAATACAAAATCAGTTGACTGCACAAATTTTTTGACAATGTTTTCAATAAATAACACATGGTCGGCCTTCATTTTCGTCGAATAAATGAACTATAATTTATAAAAAAAAAAACGCGAAGATTTAACTTTTTCGTATAAGACTTTTCTATTACAAATATCATCAGGAAGCTGTAGTTTAATTTTTATAGATTATACACGCCTGTATTTTTGTAGAATGTTTTGGATGCGAAAAGCTTTTAGATACGTTTGTTGCCTCTTCTTGTTTTTAATGCAAAATTATTTAAATGTGTGACTAAGTTTTCTCGAAAAAAAAAACACGGCCCGGATCATGTTTTACCCTGGCTGGTATTTTGATACCGAACTTTTTATTCCACATCAATTTACTTTTATTATTTCGTTTGCCGGCTTTATTTTAATATAATATTGATTTTAGAGCCCTATAAAAATACCAGCTGTTTCTTATTGTACCCCGATATCTATTGTATTATTACCGGCTCTGTCTGCGAGCGTGCCCTTAAAAGCAAGCATTTTGTCAGCGTACGGCCAGCGAACCACTATGATTAACCACGGGGAATTTACAAAAAAAAAACTGTTGAGGTCGTGAACTTGAGCTTGAATTAAATAGAGCGTTTGATTGGGTGATTAGGTTTATATTGTAAACCTCGACAAAAGCTCTCCGTTGGTGAAATGAAGTTTTTTTTGTTGGCATTATTAACCGACTTCACACTATTTATTATTTGTTAATTTTACACGTGTTTACTGACGTAAGCATGGAGAATAGCGAAATTTATCGATGTTTTGAATTGAACACTTTATCGAATTGTATATATTTTTTTGTAGATTGAAAATTGATGGTTTGGAATAATTGATAACATTATTAATTCACAGCCACACACAAAAAAAAAAGTTGGGTATACTTTTTATGCAACATATATTTTTCGTAGCAATTTGGCCTCCTGAACACGAATCTGGGGTCAGAATTGGCCATCACGTCACAATTTTTTCCTAACCTCAAAAAACTTGTGAAAATAGTGAAAATTGAAGAAAAATTACTGGGAAAATTTGGAAAAAAATTATTTCCACATCAAATAGTACATTTTCATGTAAAAGACTCTGCTGAATTCAAATCCACTGTCAGAATTGAGCTAGAACGTGTGGTTTTTTTTCTAACCTCAAAAAACCGAGCAGGAATCGCTATTTTCAAATTCTGAGCGGATTTTGACAAGATTTTGTATTCCAGCAATCCTTATGATGCCAAATTTTACTGAAATCGGTGGATTTCAAAAAAGTTCACCCGCCATATTGGATCAGCCATCTTGAATTTTTACAATGCGAATTCATATTCGTAATCAGCGATCCAAAAAAATCCCTTTATACAAAATCTGGTCAAAATCCGCTCAGAATTTGAAAAAAACGATTCCTGCTCGGTTTTTTGAGGTTAGAAAAAAAAACACACGTTCTAGCTCAATTCTGACAGTTGATTTGAATTCAGCAGAGTCTTTTACATAAAAATGTACTATTTGATGTGGAAATAAATTTTGTTCCAAACTTTCCCAGTAAATTTTCATCAATTTTCACTATTTTTTACAAATTTTTTGGGGTTAGGAAAAAATTGTGACGTGATGGGCCAATTCTGACCCCAGATTCGTGTTCAGGAGGCCAAATTACTACGAAAAATATATGTCGCATAAAAAGTATACCCAACTTTTTTTTGTGTGTGGCTGTGATTATTAGTTATAACATAAATATTATATTTGTTTATTTTGTATATGTGTTCTGATTATACCCGCTCCAAAGATCTGTATTCCTCTATTGGTGATTAAATTGTAATCCAAACAATAAATACCACTTTATAACTGACCATCGCTATAAATCTGAAGCCGCGGTTAGACATATGCTAATTGCATTTTATTGTACCGTGGATGATTTCATACCTAAAACCAGAGGTTTTTATGAATACAATGGCGGTAGCATGTGGTAGCAAAATAGTTGTCACTTGGACAATAAGGGGTTAGTATACCGGTACGACGGATCGACAAAAACGAATAGGAACTGAATTCATCTGGAGGTATGAATGGAAGGAGCCTTCCAATAGAAAGTTTAGTAACGAATTGGTTTGATATATTTATTTGTTCACGTAACATTATACTCCCCTAATCTAATTTACCTTTCTATCTACGAAAAATACCAAAGTTTTAAGAAAATGTTTTGCGAGCTATAAAAGATCAATTGATTTGAATTTCGAAGATGTAAACCAAATTTTTCCTTTTTTTAAAACTCACCTTATATATTTGTCGCTTTTTAGAATCCTCTATACTGTACTATATCAACCGGAACCAGATTCAGACGTTTTGTCATGAAAAATTCATCTTCAATATATTCCTTCCAAATTTATCTTAATTTTCTATTTAGATTTCTGTGTTTATTGATATACCGTACACTTAAGTGCCGTTAGACCCTTGTGAAATCCGCCTAGTTATTTATACTATTTCCATCACACGTTACAATAACACAGAGTGTCGTCACCTGGTCAAACATAATTCGATAAGTTGTTGCGTCAAAATTAAAACATTACAATTTTAATTTCATTATGACAAATGCATATGAACAACCAAAACTCCAAATGAATATTACCTATACTTTAAAAAATTACTGTCAATGTCCAAAAACGTTTTCGTTTTGGCAAATGTTGAAAATTAAAATAAGCCTAATATGATCGGAATTTATTGTACCTGTAACCGCAACTATGAAAGAGCATTGTGTTTGTATGAATAACCTAAAAAAAATAGATAGAAATTTGTTTGAATTTTCAGCACTCGAGGAAACTAGAGATAACTATGGGACAGCATTAAAACTCTAATAATGTTTTATTGTAACGCGTGGTGGTAATAGTTTAAATAACTAGGTGGATTATACAGGGTCTAACGACACTTAGAGTGTACGATAATTCAATAAACATAGTAGTCTAAATAAATAATTTAAATAAATTTGGAACGAATACATTGAAGATGAATTTTTCGAGACAAAACGTTTGAACTTGGTTCGGGCTGACGCACTACAGTATTGGGGGTCGTGAAGACAAAAAATGTAATAAAATTTCCAGGGTCGTATTTAAAAAAATGAAGAGCAAAAAGTTGCCATGAGAAAGTGTTCTTTTTTTAATATCACCTCAAACAAGGCTGAAATGGGACAAAAACAGATTTCTAAAAATCTCGGTTTTTATTTTTAAATATTTCGAAAACTAATCATGTTAGCCTTGATTTTTTAGAGGCATAATGTTGGTCCCCTGATTACGCAACTTTGCCCCCATTTAAGCTACTTCGTATCTCTTGCCTTTTCCGAGGTCCCTGTAGTGAGAAGCAAATTTGTAATAGCCTGTAGGTACAGTATCAGTCAAAAAGTCATGACGAAACAAAGTTATTTTTAGTTTCGTGGAGCACCCATTATATTATTCCATATTTCAATTCTCGAAATTATAAACAAAATTCATATGGCACATCATCTACCCAAATTAACCGTTTTCGAGATATCGAACTTTGAGAGTAACTTTTTACCACTCTCAAATTTATATAAGAAGAGCCCCAAATTATGGATATTTATTTTCAAAATAACACTAGGGAGAGGATATAGATTTGAGTTAATTTTATTATTAGTTTTTTTAAAGAAAGTTAAAAAGCATAATAGTTCAAGGTTGATAATAACACAGCCACACAAAAAAAAGTGTAATATGGTTTTCACCAAACTAGTATATTCTATAGCAGCGGTCAGCAACTGGCGGAAGGTAAAAAACGACCGCCAAAATTTTTTTGAAATAATAATTACTTAAATTATTTAAAAAATATATTTTCCTATAGATAACAATACGTTTGAGTGCTACCCTTATCATTTTTTAATGGTTAGTAGGTCAGTAAAAAAACTGACTCAAGACCGTAAATGTAATTTCTCCCATTGACTTTTGAATACAAATCTATTGCCTCCTTCATATTATTTTGTGAGTGCAAATTAAAACAAAAAATTGGTAAAGAATATGAGTTTTTTTTTCTGGACCTCGTAAAAAATTTTCAAAAGTATCCGGATTCCACCTAAAATTACTTGCCGATCCCTGTTCTATAGTATCTTGATGCGCTGAATCCGAATCCATTATCAGAAATGCGCTAACACGTCACATTTTTTTAATGTCAAAAAATAGCTCAAAAATAGCAGATATAGACGAAAAAGTATGAGAAAAAACAACAAAAAAAATTTATTTTTCACATTTCTTAGCATAGCTATATGTAATTGGGCTCGCTGAATCCAAATCCACCTTTAGAAATCACACAGCACACCTCATTTTTTTCTAACTTCAAAAAAATCGGCCAGAAAAGAATGAAATCATGAAAAATTTGGTATGTAGGGCTTTTTAGGTTCGATAATCACGAATTTGAATTCTTAATTGCAAAATTCAATATGGCGGATCCAATATGGCGGACGAGATTTTTGAAAAATCAACATATTAAACCCGAATTGGATCCTGAGGGGTTGTGGGGCACACCAGGATCCAATTTGGTTGATTTTGTGGATGAATGTATGCATCTACAAATGGACGATTTGACTTATCCGATATACATAATTTTTCTTTAGGTATTGTACCGAATAGGTTTTAAAAAAACCTTAAAACGTTTATATCTTATGATTTTTCAATATATCTTACTTTAGGAGACCGTTTGCATATATATCAACGACATGTTATATATTTGCTTTGACATTTTATACAATATATCATTGTAATCAGAAAAAAATATAAATAAATAACAAAGAAATTTAAATATAAATGAAACATGAAAATATAAAACAAGTTCCTACAATTTTTTTGAAATATTTTCACTTTTCTTATTGTCTTAATAATCACTGATGTTTATACTAAAAATATCAAACATAAAGTTCATATATCTTTATTTTCTTGATTTTTATATAACCATTTAGTTTTACTTGTAACGGAAATTTAGTAGATAGATACGTAGATATTCAATTCAAGCAGATTTAAGTCAAGTATAGATGAGATATACTAATAATAATATTAATAATAATAATGATCATGCCACATATATGAATGACCACTGATCGTTAAGGCTTAGGACTTGAAACGGCCAAATTGGCAGAAAGTGACTTGTTATTTCGCAGGTATTAATTCTATAAATGTGTGGTCAGTAGGCGAAACAATTTTTAAAATAATGATGCGGAAAACAGCTACTCTGCGGACTAATGCCAGTTAGCAATATCATCCATTTAAAGGTTATTTCGCCCAGTTAATTGTCCCATCTATAGCATTCTGATGAGTACTAATAAGTTTGAAACTAGTATATGTCTGGTGGGTTTGCATGACGGATGATTCTAGCCGTTTACTAGATGTTGCGAGTATAATTCAATGCTGGTCGGGTCTTTAGTTCGCACAGATGTTGTTTCCCGCAGTATCAATTTAAAAAAGATCGAAGTGGGCTTTATTAACATTGAATATATCATTTATTGTAAAGAATAAATGATTAATACATTTCTTATTACTTTATGTTGTTCCATTTGGGCTGTTTACGATTTCGTTACCATTGGCCTTTGCTATGTCTAGACTCGGAACATATACGTTGACCGCATTATATTAAGGGATTTTATTTCGATACCCCCGGTTACCGGCAACATTTTAAACACTTAAACGCAATTCCGACAAATCCGAAGTGCATCATGAGCGAGCATAAAACGGCACAACTGCGAGTAAAAGTTAAAAGAGACAGTTATTGTGGTAAACCTTGTAGCTTCGGAGGCAACGGAGAGACACAACACAACAAAACAGGGATCGTAAAACCGCTAATCAAACCCACCCTCGAGCTGCAACGTTGTATCCTAAACACTCCACTTCCACACCTGCTTAATGCCCGGTTGAGACAGAGACGGCACGTCGCGTCGCGAGACGGCTGGAAGGAGACGAAATGATGAGTTATTGTCGGGGTAGGCGGAGGGTGGACCGGGGGGGTTCTATTCGGCTGTTTATAGCTTAGGGGTGCACCGGCAGACCAAGGCTCGCTAACGGGGTATAAATGCTTTATGGAAACGAAAAGTTATTTAAAGAATGCGGGACCTTATCGTTTAACGGCTGTAAAATATAATTTTTAACAGTGCGCGTTGTAAGCTATTGAGTCATTTGCGAAATTGTTTATCAGCGCGGTGTTCCGATACATAAACTATTTGGTTTCTTATCGCTGCCGGATAATTTGCAACTGCAGCGAGAAAAGTTTAGGTTTTGATTGGCCACTTTGTTTAAACAGTAAGCTTTTTAAAATGAATTTCTGATTTGAAAACACAAGTCTAACTAAATATCATATTTAGCTTTTTTACAAGCTTTTATTTACAAGCTTTTATTTAACTTGCAATGTATGTAATATGTTTGTTCGGGTGGAATCTTGTAACTCAATTTTGAAGCAGATATCCTCAACCGATTGAGCTGAAATTTTGTATAGACGTTCAATTTGGATGACAATGCATGGTTAACTGTGTGACGTCTTTCTAAATCCAACATGGCGGCACATGCAAGATGGCGGACTAATTATTTTTTTAATGCACTCCTACAATACGGGTATCAAATGAAAGGCCTTGCTATGAATAACTCGAAAAATAAAGTGACGTCACTCTAAATCCAATATGGCGGACTTCTAAAGCTTGAAACTCAATTTTGAAGCAGATATCTTCAACCGATTGAGCTAAAATTTTGTACACACATTCGGTTTGGATGACAATACATGATTAGCTGTGTGACGTTATTCTAAATCCAACATGGTGGAACGCTCAAGATGGCGGACTAATTATTTTTAATGCTTGCCTACAATATGGGTATCAAATGAAAGGACTTACAGAGAATACGAATGCGAGTTTAAAAAAAATATGATGCTGAACATAAACTGCTTTAATCAATCCGTCTGAAATTTTGGTGTACTGGGGTTTTTGGAATCCTCGATTATGATATTGAGGTCGAATTGTTCAAGTCTGTAGGAACGGTTAGTTAACTTTGACTTGTGTAATTTGGTGAGATAGGCGTCAATAGCATTGGTTTGCAACCTGTCTAGAACTCCAAAATCAAACCCGGAACTGTGTTTCGTAAGGCACAAATAAGCTTCAAGTTGAAATAAGTGGCGCATGTGCAATTTCCAGCAAAATATAGTCACGGCACTGCAGAACGAAGAATGCTGATAATTATATTATATGGGGCTTGCACAGTACATAAAATGCAGGGTAGTACCGTCGACAATGCCGTTGTGTTTAGGCTCGAACCTCTTCGCTGCCGGTCAAGCATACGTGGCCTTAAGTAGGGTAAAATCATTAGAAGGTCTCCTTATTGAAGAGCTAGACTGTTCGAAATTAACCGGCAAACGACCTTGCAATAATGATGCGTTGATTGAGATGAACAGACTGAGGAACGAGCGATAACTAAAAAGTAAAAAATAAATTAAAAGTAAAAAAACCTTTTTAAAAAACAAGCTTTTATTTAAATGCACTAAAAAGAAAAATAATAAGCTTTAACTTTAAAACTTTTACTATCAACTTATAACGTCATTACACAATTTATATGTTATAAAAGCTTGTCGTGAGATTTAAGTACTAGTATTTACTTAGTTTGAATTTGTTTATTAAAAAAAATTTTTTACTTTTAATTTATTTCTGTTCACAACTAAATCTGTATTAGTATTTAAGCTGCAGGATGATACAGTTTTATTCACTGAATTTTTAATGCGTTAATCAATACGATAAGGTACCTTCAACTTCTTTGCCAAGTGGCATTTGTTACTTCTAAAGTAACGTCATATCCGAAGCAGGGAAACTTTTGTCATGGCCCATCCGGAAATGTGGATTCGCACCTACTTCTCATTGTAACGGTGATGATGGTGACGATGATTATGATGAGGATGATGATGATGAGGATGACGATGATGACGATGAGGATAACGATGATGTGATTGATGATGACTATAGTAATGGAATTGTAACACAAAAGGACATTGAACTGAAGAGAAAAATCAAATCAAATGTTTTTTTTCTTATAATTTATATTGAATTGTGAATATTTCATTTTTAAGTTACCTTAGAAGACTAAAATAATATGATGATACTTTTAATACTACGCATTTCGCTATAAGGGTCGCTGACATCTATGGAAAACGGTTGATTATATCCCAAAGTAAGATAGTTATCGAAAATTCGTAAGACATAAACGTTTTAGGGTCCATTTTAAATTTTAAAGTTTTTTCTTTATGTAACACCCTGTACATTATTTCATATTTCAATTCTTCTCGAAATATCGAACTTTGAAAATCATTTTCTTATAAATTTTACAAAAATATTTTAGTCCATAAAGTTTATAGTTCATCAAGTCACCTTTGAAAGTTTCTAGCTACATAACAATATTGCGTCGTTCTTTTGTCTAATGGTGATTATCTTGACAATGCATGTCAAAAATACGTCTAGTGTGAACAATTTTCTCGCAAAAGTAGCGAGTTTAACTTAAACCGAGCGTATTGAAGTTTTAATGATCATAGGATATGGTGGTATAAGAGGAAGTTGTGACGAGGTAGTGGATATTTTTCATAAATCTCGATCGGGAACATATTTCTAAATCAAAAACATTGCAAGGTTTTCTGGAGGTGTTACAGATCGAGGAAAAAATGGAAGACAGATAAGCGTGGTGGAAAATCCAATAAATTCAATACAACAATGGCTTTAAATCATAAGTCGATATTCCATCAAAAATTTTGCAAACGTAAGAACTTACATCTATATAAAATTCATTTGTTACAAGAATTGAGTATAGACGATTATTATGGATAAATTAAACGAAAATGTCAACTTTGTCACCCACATATTGTTTTCTGACAAGTCTACATTTTATTTAAACGAGCAGTATTGGACAGACCGAAATCCACATTCAATGGAGGAAGTTCACACCCAACGACCACAGAAAGTAAATAATTGGTGTGGCATTGCATTATTGGTGGACACGTCATAGGACCCTGTTTTATAAACGGAAATTTAACCTCTGGATGATATTACGTTTGCAAGAACATATTATTCCAGAGTTTAGACAATTATTCCCGAACAGTAACAATCCCAATTTATCGGCAGAACAAATATGGTTTCAAGATGATGGGACTCCTCCACATAAACGTAGTTTACCACTGTCACAAAGAACAGCCTCTCTTACTTTCGACATTTCGGGCTACATCTTTGTATATGCTTATAAATTATCTCAAGGGCAAATAAACAATTGGCTGGCGCATTCCGTGTGAACGGCTGAGGTTTGATTCAAACCAACCACGATAGTTTTGATTTCATAATAAAATATATATTCATTCCTATTATTACAGTACTTTAAAAATAAACAAGTGTTACACTATTATTTTCACAAAATTTAAAATATCCAGGACATTCATTAAAATACATTTTTTCGGTTCTTTTTTATTTTCTGTAAAAAACTAACAATAAAATTAAATCATATCCATATCCTTCACCTTGTGTTATTTTCAAAATAAATATCCATAATTTAGGGCCCTTTTTCTTCTATAAATTTTTGAGTAGTTTCAAAGTTCGATATCTCGAAAGCGGTTAATTTAGGTACATGATGTACTATATGAATTTTGTTTAGAATTTCGAGAAGAGTTGAAATATGGAATAATATAAAGGGTGTTCCATTAAAGTAATCCTGTATACTTATTTTTTCTTTATTGTATTAGATTTAAAAAAACCTCAAACGTTTGTCTTATGATGTTTATCTTATTTTAGGAGGTAATCGACCGTTCCCATAAATAGCGACCCTGTATAAGATTTACAGTGCTTACCAATGTTATAGTTTTCAATTGCTATTATTATTAAAAATTAAATAAACGAATGATGCTAATAACTTCCAGGAAACAGCAGTAATTTGTTTACATATTTTTATAGTTAATATAAAACACTTATACGCATGCAATAGTAAATTGATTTTTTACCATTTCAATTTCATATTTCTCAGCAAATGACGTTGCTTTGGTATGTTTTATAAAAAAACATGTTCCTTAAATTATTTGGGTATTAAATTACCTACGGTTATCTTAGTTGTTTAACTTGTATCAGTTCATAATATTTATTAATAGCCAAACCCCGATCCTATAATATACTAAGCAAGTTATAAATATGATGTAGTTTCACATTTTGTGTGCGGTTGAGCCAGACAGACTGTGCTGTGTTATGTTATGCCATAAACCAAACTCAGATGTTTTTATGGCTGTATTAGTGTAGTTTAACTGTAACATAGCCTTGAACTTAAATTAACTGCCCACATAAAAATATGAGCTCGCTTTCGCTTTGCACAGTGGTCAAATTTTGCATGTGCCTAGGTGCGTAGCCACCACTAACGCAACGACTCGTATTGTACCCACGTTCTTAAATTGTCATCCATTATATTTTATTAATGAGAATTTCGTCGCAGCGCTCGTCTAAATTCTAGATCTGTTCCGTGTAATTGAAGTAATAATTCGCCTACGGTAGATTAATATAAATAAAATATAACAAGTACCATCCTGTCGTATAAAATAATACGACCTCGCCTAGCTCAGGCAAAAGTCTGCACGCCGTTCGATGTTATTAAACCTAATCAGTAACTGCAAACTGCATTTGCAGATGAAATACAACGTAATGACGCATATTTTATACTTTGTATCTAAATATAGTCCTTAGTGCTGCCTTTTTCTATGGGAGATACAGTAATCCGAAAGATTTCGTAGGGTCAGGAGAAATATTCCCCTTGAACTCGTTAGCTTCGGCTCTGTTTCTTGAACATCTGCCATCGCTAAATATAAATAATAACACTATGGATAGGTATAATTATTAGACAATCCAAGTCGTATGTTGGAATTGTTTTTCTTTTAAATAATTTCCTCGGATTGCTATCTGCTTACGCTTAGAATAGAAACATACAGGGTAGCCCATCGAAAACGTACCGCAAGGCATTACAGGGTAGTAAAGAACTTTTCGGCAAAATCCAAAAACAGGTCAAATTTGTTTCTGAGGGGGACAACTTTTGACTCAAAAAGCATATCAAAATCTTCAACCCCCTAAGTGGGGATGCTATCCCCTAAATTTTTTCAAATGGGAATGGGGGTCAAGTGGGGGGTCATTAGAAAGGGCTTTTAATTCTCTATACATCGATTCTTACTTTTTGAAAATCGATTCATTATTTTAGAAAATATGCAGCTTTGAAAATACGAACAATATTTTTGACGAGAAATGCGAAAATCGATTTAATTTTACTTCAAAACTTACGGTATTAGTCAAGTAAATGCTGAAAATGTTGTCCGCCAACTTGCATACAATGATACAGGTTGTCTTCAAACCGTTGTCGAACATTCTGGAGCACTTGCGGTGTTACTTCGCGACATACATTAATGATTCGTCCTCGCAGATCTTCCAAGGTATCAGGTGGAGTGCTGTAAACTTTGCTTTTAATGTGCCCCCAGAGAAAGAAATCTAAAGGATTTAAGTCGGGTGACCGAGGGGGCCACTCAATTGCACCTCTTCGTCCTATCCAGCGTCCTGGAAACGTCTCATTTAGGTAATTGCGCACATTGAGCGAGTAATGTGGAGGAGCTCCGTCTTGCTGGAAAATCAGTTCGTGTTCATTGTAAGCAGGGTCGTCCTCTATGATATTTGTTAGAGCTGGGTCGATGACATTTTGTAGTAAATCCAAGTACATATCGCCTGTCAAATTTCCAGGAAGGAAAAAAGGACCTACAATGGAATTTCCAAAAATACCTGCCCATACATTCAACTTCTGGGGGTGTTGGGAGTGTGTCTCATGGAAAATCCTTGGATTGGTATCAGCCCAGTAACGACAATTATGGCGATTCACTAAACCATTCAAGAAGAACGTACACTCGTCCGAAAAACACACATTAAAGAGGAAATTATCGTTTATCGCGCGTTCAGTAATTATTTCGCAAAATTGCAAACGACGGTCAAAATCGTTTTCATTTAGCTCTTGCACTAGCCGAATCTTATAAGGATGGAATTTGTATTTTTTTAATATTCGTTGGACACTTGTACGACTCACTCCTGTCGCAGTAGCCAATTGCATTGTACTCAGCGTACTATCCATTGCCACTTGCCCCAATACCGCTATTTCCGTAGGTTCATTTAGTACCGGATTTTCAACTTGCCTCTTTCTGTTATGAACGGAGCCAGCTTCGCGAAATTTGGCCACCAATTCGCGAACAATTTTTCTAATGACCCCCCCCCCCCTTGACCCCCATTCTCATTTAAAAAAATTTGGGGGATGGCACCCCCACTTAGGGGGTTGAAGATTTTGCTATGCTTTTTGCGCCAAAAGTTGTCACCCTCAGAAGCAAACTTTAACCTGTTTTTGGATTTTGCCTTGCGGTACGTTTTCGATGGGCTACCCTGTATATTTATTCAGAGCACAATTTTTGTTCTTTAGTATGACGATATTTTATAAAATTAGATCATTTTTCATACTTGTTTAGATATTTTTAGAGGATATCAAGACATGTGACATTTGCTTATTTGATTTTGCTTTAGGAAATAGATCTGACTGCTTAAGGTGAAGATATTATTGGCGCAAAATGTAGAGAAATCTATGTCACTTCAAAGATAGACATTTTAAACACAGTTGAAGATATAAATAACAATGATCCTTTGTTGAAAACTATAGTTTTCAGCTCAGGTACTGTTGATATTTATATTGTTAAATTTTGAGGAATTGATACTTAAAAATATTATTCAAGGTCTTGGTTTGTATGGATTTTCATCGTAATCTTGATTAATTTGCCACGTTTAAAATAAAAAATAAATTAAACGAATACAGTCCTTGCTGAGTTCAGTGTCATAGACTGTAGTCATTTGAATGGCACACAGTTGGGAGTCTGCACGATAGATGGAACCATTGGCTCCCGCGTACAACGTACTTCCTCTTCGTGATGATACGACGAAAAACAGCTGGGTGGTTTGTCGGTTGTCGCACCTATGACACACTGATGAGGACTAATAAGTCCGAAACCGATCTGTGCCTAGTGGGTTAAACTGACAAACGATCCTAGCTGTTGCACTAGGTGTCGCGAATATAATTCAATGCCGATAGGGGCAAATAGCTCTTGGAGTAGTTGTTTCTCGCGGCACATATTTATTTTAATATTAACATGTCTTTATCAGTTACCAGCACGTCTACTAATATTAGTTTGATTTGAACGGAACTTTTTTATTATTATCTCACACTGCCTTGTGTGTTGTTTTCCTACGCACAGATAGATAAAATGTTTCCAACGAAGAACGGGCGTCTCTAGTGACCGAAAACTACTGAAGAAAACTCACACACGCTTGTATCCATGAAAAGTAGCTTAACGAACAACAAGTAAAGTTTTATATAGTCTTATATTTTGTGTAGTGAAGTACTTTGTGATACGTTGACTTATTTTGTTTGATGGCAATTGTGGAAGACGAGACAGGAAAATTAATAAAGTAGCATCTTACATCGTTGATCAATGTATTTCTAAGTTATTACTAGGCTTAGTGCGGTGCGGAGATTAACAGGACCGTAGTCAGAGTACGAATGAAAATATGTTTACAGAAAATATGTCGCAACGTAGTACTATTACCAAGGAGCAAAGCTAAGTAGAGGATAAAATACCTATTTAAATTTAAATTACACCACTTACCCGATAAATCTTAGTGTTGAGACAAGGCTTCCGTGGCATATTGGAAGGAATTAAAACATATTACTACGTGCTTTTCTAAGTTTTTCAAAATTTTAAACTTATATGTTATCTTTAAAACTACATGTGCTGACGATATTCAAACCTAGGATTAGTTTAAGACAAACGGAAATGATTGGAAGTAAACTAATGTTTCTTTCAGTGTACATTGTGTTTCACTCACACTCAAAAGTAATGTAGGAAATTCAATTTTTATGGTATACTTTCTGTACAAAATTCCCAATGGTCTTTCGATATCCTAAGTTGTCGATTGAATAATTACAATTTGTTCCCTGTTGCATAAAAATATTTTAATAATCAGGACCTTCCCCTCCGCCTCCATTCTTATTATTGTAAAAATCTGGCTGATCATTCAGGTGGGCTTCATAAAATCGGAGTAGTCTTCATAACAAATGCAGGTATAAAATTCCTTTTCATAATGACTTTTCTTTTGGAACGACGGCGGATGATTAAGATCATGGATATTTAAATATAAATTAGCGTATTTAAATATTTAATAAAAGCCTTAATTTAATACTTTATTTATTCAGCGATGGCGATTTTATGTCAGAAATAAAAGAATTATTTATTTTACTCATTTAGTATTTATATTATAATTATATGTTCCTTTTTGTAGGCCATAAAAATACAAATATAAATAAAGAATTTCACGAAGGAGAAAGATAGCGATGCCTTCGGAGAAATGGGTGCCTGTCCGGAGAGGGGAGAGATAATAAAAACTTAATCATAAGTTATAAACATTCATTCGGTTTCTTTGCAGTGGCGTCCGACAGAAAAATTATAGTTATTAAAACCATTATTTTCCAGGCCTTGTTCTTGTATATCCTGCTTACAAATGTAAAAAGAATGATAGTAAATCAACTGAACAATGTAAATAAAAAACTCCGTTTTCCATTGTGTTCGGCTTTCTATATTTTAAAATGTTTAACATTAAAGTAACATTTTTCAAGTATATCTTAAGTATTCATGACTTTTGGTCTCTTACAAATTATTTTATGAATCAAACACCAAATAAATTAAATCAAAACTTTGTTTAGATATTGTATCAGCTTGCAACTTAATTATTTGATAACGGCTTGATTTTATTTCCTGAAATTATTTTATCGGAGCATTGTTTAGATATATTTATTATATTAAACATTTTATTAGCCACTTCCGAGAAAAATAAAATTGTACGTAGTAAACGCGTACGACAAAAGGATCAGATAAGGTTCATATTAATAAAAATTCTTTTGATTAAAAAACCTGGCTACCTCAAACAAACGAGCATAACGAAATAACTAAGAATTTTTAGAAAAGTGCATATAGTAACGAGAAAAAATATTCATTGAAAAAGCAATAGCTTTATATAGATGAGTAGATAAAAGTATGTATATTTCATCATCATTTTGTTCATATATGACCAGAATCTTCTAAAGCAGCATTATTAATGATTTTCGTTGATGTTCTATGGTATTTATGCATAAGGTTTGCCTTTGAAATTTCTTTCTGTATATCCATTTACTATTCTTTCCAACATTTGTAGAAGGGAAGCCCTAGATTGGTCCAAAAGTGGTACTCTTCATAATTTATCAAAATTGATCTCCATTTGCGACATTGAGCCAACTACAAACTCCGGCGAATTTGATATTTCAATATGTTAACATCAGCAATGACTTACTGGTCATCAAGTCTTGTCTAATAAATGTTCATGTAACTACCAAAATTGTATTAATAGTATGAGCAAATATTGCACAAGAATCTGTTCTTGTGCAATATTTGCTTGACTTAGGATTACACATATTTATTGAGCTTAGAGACCAAATAGGGACATCAGATCTAACATATGCCTTGTATAGAACTTTTATAGTTGATTAAATAGAATGGCGTCGGATTGCTGAAAACATTTATTATAAGGATGTATATCGCGTAAATAAATGACGGCTTTTCATTTAAAATTAAATAAACATAATAGTGACTACAATGTCTATTCGATCTCAACATTATTTCCACAACTTGGTGTACCTGATACGGTGCTGCTTTTGCTCTAAATTAAATTAAACTTAATAATGTTGACGGAAAGAAATAGTCGAATTTCAAAGGAATTTCAAGTTAAGTGCACACTCTATTTGTGTATTTAGTGTAGTATTTATGTGTACGTAATACAGAAGAGAATTGGCCAAAGAACAAGGCTTTAATAGTTGTCACAATTTTCATGTCTTAGATTTCTATACATTTTCAGCTGAAAAATTAGAATTTTAAAGATAATTTATTTTAAATTGTGTAATCAAAGACAAAACCTGAAGGTCGTCATTTTAAGTAAGGTTATGTTTATCAACTTTAAATTATTCATGAACAGTTGTAGGTGTACCAGGGAATCACATGGAATAATCGCAATTAAGGAAATGACTCCCATTAAGTAAATAATTTTCAACCCGATTTGGTTTTTGTAAATGTCAGTTATTCAGAAAGCACACATATATTTACATACAGAATATAACATTTTCGCCATTCATATATATGAAGAAATATGTAAAAAGGAATACATTTAGATCGTTATCGTCCTTTATTTTTTGTAATTACTTCTATAGCAAGGACGTACTTTATGTTTAATTTTTTATTTTCATATTAATATACCATTATATTTTATTTGCATTCTATTTCTTATCTGATTATTACAGAAATTATTCTAATGGTAATGTTGCATGGAAAATGTTTATTATTTTTTGCTGCATAAAAATATCATTATATTTTATTCATAATTTACCTTAAGTAAATAACAGATATATTTAAAATGACATAATGGAAGTTGTTAATAGCTACCTAGAAATGTATGCATTACGAATAAATCATTTAGGTCAAAGTAGGACAGTATATTATTTAACAAAGCAAAAAAATACTTCATTTACAGTATAACTGTACATACTTAGGGGTCTTTGTAACGAAATAACGATCAATATTTGGGCCTTATTTCATAGATTCAACCGGAAATAACAAATCAAACCGTTGGTAATTATAATTATTTATTTCTGCGTGACAGGCATCGTTTTATGTTATTCACAAACAAATCTTTGACATTGGAATTTGTTTATTTTTTATGCACAAGTTTAATGGACCAGGAAATGTTTATCATAGCAAAACAGTCATACCTTTTAACAATAAATTATTTTACAACAAAGGATTGACAAATTATAACGCGGGCAATATTTTCAATGAAATGTTTTAAAATTTTGTGCTATAGGGTGGTCGAGAAGGTTTGGGATAGCCTTGACCGCAGACTTCTGGGACAATTTAGGATTTAGGGAATGTAAATTGTCAACGCCTACCGTGAAAGACCCCGCTGAAAGTGATACCACGAACAAATTCTGTTAATGCTTATAGTTAAATGCCTAATATTTAAATAATTTGCAACGTAGTTTTGGTTGTAATTACAAAATATAAATAATGAGGACATGAATTTAACTGAAATAATCCCAATCTCATGTACCCTAACCTAGCCGTGTTATTTCTAATGCGCATGCTTGGAAAGAATAGCCTCATACGCAGGTGAGATCTTGTTGATATGTCATCGCTGTCATCATTAGCATATTTTCTCTTCTTTTGTTTAATCTTGCCATTTTCTAGTTCTATTAAGTATTTTTATTGTTTATCTTGGTGTTGTGCTGTGTCATTGTGTTTATCGAGTTTTTTTTTTTCTCCAAGTGGTTGATTATAGACGTACAACAAATGCCAAATAAGTATAATGCAAAGCTACAATTTAAATTGCCAACTACCTTAGGAGCAAGTAAGGTACGCATTATAATGAAATAAATGAGCTAATACTGTGTATTTGTATTCGGAAAACAGCTTGTGGCATGAACTTCTATATACCTACGTAAAATTAATATTTATCCTTTCCACCTGCAATTTTAAATCGTAAATATTTCAGTTGTTTATTTTTATTTTAATACATCGTGGATTACAACTTTTCCACGGTACAGGTTCCCTTTTTGCTTGTCATAGATCTGTAATATTATCATCTTGTGCATCTAATAACGCAAAGCCATTTTACCATATGTACCAGGAGCACCTGCTTAAGCCTGGCTTGTTAAACTAAATAAATGGATATATTTACTTTGTTTGGTGTTTCTGTAATTAATCTTATGGATATAAATCTTGGAACAAGTAGCCTTCGATATGGGACGGGACATTGTTAGCAAGTGTTTTCTCGAATTCAAGTACTTATAAGTATTCCTGTAAGATAAAAAGGAAATTTTAGAGACCGCTGTTATTTTTTCGTAAATATACCATCTTATCGTGCATCGGTATAAAACGTGGTGTGTGTAGGCAATTATTGATGCCCACATACTCGCAAATGCAAAACGAATATGATTAATAACTGAGGTGGTATTTCTTAGATTGCAGCTTTGCAAGTTTAAGCCATGAGAGAAAGAATGTGAATATACAGGGCGAAGCGCAATACTTAGTATTAACACATCTCGTTCGTATTTTACTCGGCCATTATTTTATTAAGGTGGCAATATGTAGATTATTATGGAAGTGTGGAATGTTATTAGTGTTTATTTATTTAATTCACTGTTCAGCAGGTAGTACACAACTATTATAGGACAGGACTGTAAAAGACAATAAAAGAAGTATATTAATTACAAACGAGAATTGAAGAACAAAAAAAGCTGGAAATTGTACTCACTGGCTAATAGATAAATAAAATTTATACACTAAATAAAACATAAATATAGATTAAAATTACATATCTAAAAGTATATTTTTAAGTCATCAAGGTTGCAGTTGAAAATGTTTACAGAATTTAGATTTAAATATGTCATAGAAAATGACAATTTCGATAAATTATTGACAGTCTGTCAAATTATGTAATATCTTCAAGACTAACAAGAGAATGTCTGTTTATAAGGTTCTCATGCTGCTATCGAATATGTGGATAGTAGCCATCAGATTTCGATCTATCACTAAAATAAAAACTAAAGTAAAGACGTTTTATGACACCTAAGATTGTAAAATTACGACATTGACAATTGCGAACACTCGAAATGTTTTTGGTCGTGACAAGACGTCATTATGAATGTTATAATTAAACATAATTCGGATGGACTTGGAGAAAGAGATAACAATACATTCTTTAGTATTTAACATTAGCTTGTTATAATACACTAGGCACAGAAATCAAGGGATATTAAAAAAATCCCAAAATTTTGGGTGATTTTCAAAGAGCTGTAACTTGGAGGGAAATGGTCGTAGAGAGAATAAAAAAAAGGAACTTGAAGCTTTAAGTGTCTAGTTTTCAGATCTGCAGTTTAAAATTTTTTAGCATCAGCAATTTTTGAGTAATCATATGAAAATTAACGGAAAAAAAATTGTAAATTTGTGCTTTTTTTAAAAAGGCCTAAGACTTCAAAAAACAATTTTTTTTGGAATTTCATCATAAGGCTCTTAGATAATTTAATTCTCTTCAATTTGAACAGTTCCGGAGCCTTGTACGATTATTTGTCGCCGAGTTATCGTCGATCAAAGCAAAAAAATTATTTTTTAATTTGGCAATCAATTACTCGGGAAATAATGGTCGTACAAAAAATCCACGCAGGGTTTTGAAAACTGCAAGGTATTCTCTACAAGTCGCAACTATGGGTTTTTGATAAAAAAAAATTTCAAAGTGAATATGTTGGTTAGAAAAAAGTTAAAAAATTGCATAATTAGGGATATTTGAATAACTTAGCATAACTTTGCAAATAATGAATAAACTGAGGATATTGACTGTAACTTTTCAACCTCAAAGTGTCCTAAAGAAACCCTGATAATTCATTCAAATCAAAACGCTGCGATTTTTTTTTCTTAGTGCCTGGAATGTTTAAATTTGTCGTTTTTGCTGAAAATCAGTGTAATAAGTAATTTTTCTCTTTTTATTAATTTTTTTAAGTTAAAAATATTTTTTTTAGCAATAATTCTTATTTTCTTTATCAAAAAACGTTCATGATTTAAAAAAATAAAAAAAAAAATTCCAAATTTTTTTTTAACATCCATAAGCTTCACAAACGTCAAAAAAAAATTGGTTGATTTGACGTTGCAGATCACAATTTAATATCGGGTACTGCCGCCTCTGTTCCTGATCATAGGCGTTTCTTAAAAAAGCAAAAATTTACAAAAAATTTTTTTCCGTTGATTTTCTTATAATTACTCAAAAACGACTGACGCTAAAAAATTTTAAACTGCAGATCTAAAAACTAGACACTTGAAGCTTCGATTTCCTTTTTTTATTCTCTCTACGACCATTTCCCTCCAAGTTACAGCTCTTTGAAAATCTGCAAAAATTTTGGGATTTTTTTAATATCCCTTATTCCCTCATTTACATTTAATTATTAAATTTCAAAATAAATATAAAATCAGATGTCTAAGTAAAAAATAAAACGTTGTATGCACCACGGAAGATACTAGGATGACTATGCCCTTAGGCCAGTTGCTTTCCTCGAGCCTAAACGACCCTCGGAAGCAACAAGGTTGCATATTAATAGGAAGTTGCCATACTACCATTTTCGGATCTTCAGTCATTGAAATTTATGATTTTTTTCTTAAAAATCTAATTATTTTGATCTAACGGCGACAAATACCTATGTATTTACTGTTTTGTGTTTATTTGCCAAAGTTTCGACCTTGACCTGCGTACACCTGCCTAAATCACGAACGCGACAGAACAAAATTAGCGTTTACTCAAAAATATGCCCATTTCTTGCGGGCTAATATCATTTCCATAAAAACAAAGAAAGTCAAAACGGTATTTATTTTCACAGTGGCTTTCACTCCGCTTGCACTTAAAAGATATTTTTATACATGCCCGAAACTTTACACATGTGTTTTTGTTCATCGAAGAGGTCGGTGTTTAATTCCGATGGGTTATTTTTAGGTGTACTCGGTAAATATCAATTTGTTTAGGTTTATTATTTATTTTTTTCCATGCGAGTGGGGCTTGGTGTCAGTGTTCTGTGTTTGTCTTGTCCGCATATATAAATATATGTTATTACAGACGATGCGAGTTTCTTATTTATGGACAGTGTTGACACATCTCATTTGTTGCCGGCCCACACAACCAGTCTGTCTTTATGTTTAATTTGTACGCATTCTTAATAAAATAAAAGGGTTCACGGAACTCGAAAAATTGATCTCGCAGGTATTTACGAGGCAAACACGGATACCTGACCTATCTAAATTGACGCGATAGAGGTTTCTAACAGTCGTACCGCATTAGAAGCAATTTCATTTGTAACTGGTCAATTCAGCGTCCTTATTTCACAACAGAAAGAGCTGAAATTTGGTACTGGAGATAAGAAAATTCGAGGAATCCATTTTCGTCGAAAGAAAATTTCTACGGCCACTAGTTTCCGTTGTACAACATTCAATTGTTTTTTCCTTATGGGCGCCATACTGGATTTTGACAGTAGCAGATAGAGGATAAAATTACGAACAAGTCAATGTGTAACACTACTATTTTATTCGAAGAATAACCCACAAAATTAAACAAATTCAATCATTTATTTAAAAAATTAATAAAATCTTGTTCTTAACGCAAAACAAAAATCAATACTTAATAAAACAAAATAGACAAATATTCTACAAATCCTACATAATTACTTCAACGTTCAAAGTGTCGTCCATTCTCGTGCATACAAAGCTCAGTCCTCAATCTAATTTTGTCTACAGCATTTTGAATACTTTGTGGTGAAATAGACGTAAAAGCAGCAAAAACTCTTTCGCGTAAGTCTTCTATATTTTCACAGGGACTGTAATAAATTTTATCTTTTAGAGAATCCCACAGAAAAATATCTAAAGGGTTAAGGTGTGGAGACCGTGGAGGCCAAGCAACAGGTCCATGAGTGCCAATTCAATTATTTGGAAAACGTTGATTTAAATATTGGGATACCATTGCAGGATTATGAGGCCCTGCGCCATCTTGTTGAAACATTTCTAAATTTCTAATGTAATGTAATTGAAGATTATCCAATGCATTCTCCATTTATATCCTTAAAATACTTCTGAGAAGTGTTACCATCAGTAAGAAACGATCCTATTATGCGGTCATTTAATATTCCACACCAAATCAGCAGGAAAAATCAGCAGATATCTTTGATCTGTTTGGTTTATTTAAATGACCCCGAAAAGGCGCAACTTTTTTCCAATTTGATTCACCCTATATATCTTATGGTTTCCCATATATGCTCTGTATAGGGGAAGATGAAAGAATATCGACCTTTTTCATTATAAATCTTTAGTCATTTTACAAAAGCTTGTTAATAGACTGTTCTTTAAGTTTTTTTTATAAAAAGAATGTTTTTGTCTCATTTTTTAATTATCCAAAATTATATAAATTCGAGTAAAATCGATCAGTAAGGTAATTGACGATTTAGAAATGCATAAAATATCAAATTAAAAAAATTACTATGAGCATTTTTAACAGCTTATGAATTATGTAATACACAAGTCACAAAAATTAAGGGATATTGTTTTGAAAATCTGGGTGATTTTCAAAAAACTAGGAGGTAAATGGTCGTAGAAAAAATGAAAAAAAAAAGGAAATTAAACCTTCAAGTTTCTAGTTTTCAGATCTGAAGTTTAAAAATTTTTTAGCGTCTGCTGTATTTGATTTTTTATTTCATTTTTTTTACAATAATTAACGTTTTTTTAAGTAGAAAATGTGGATTATTGCTAAAAAACAATTTTCAACTACATTGATTTTCAACAAAAACGACTAACATTCAATAAAATCTTTGAAACAAAGTTTCTTTAGGACACATTGAAGCTGAAAGTACAGGCAATATCCTTAGTTTATCCATTATTCGCAAAGTTATGCCTAGTTATTCAAATATACCTAGTTACGCACCTTTTGTTTCCAACCAATATTTTCACTTTGAAAAAATTGTTTTTATTAAAAACCAATAATTACGGCTTATAGAGAATACTTTGCAGTTTTCAAAACCCGACTTGGATTTTCATCCAAGGATCTTTGTTTCCCGAGTAATTGATATCCAAAGTCAAAAATAACTTTTTTGCTTTAATAGATGATAATTCGGCGACAAATCATCCTACATTTTTCTTAAGTTTATACCGAGGAAACGCTATGACATATAGCGTTACACACACAAGTTTTTTTTTAACTGTGGTAGAACGTATGAAGATAATTTTGCCATATTTTTTTGATTTGCGTTAGAGCTATATTACCCTGCGTTAAAAATTCCACCACTTTCCCTAATAATACGTAAGTGAAAATTTTTTAATTACGTCTAAAAAGGGGTGATGTGCTATACTTTTTCAGTAACATTACTTCAAGTAGGTACCTAGAAATAATAATAATAAATAAAATTATTAGTTCCCCACATGTTACATTGATTATTAGTCTTACATTCGTCCTACGCATCAAAGAATGTAAGAGAACTAAGTAAACAAATAATTGAGTTCTTTGTATTCAAAGCGAACACTCACATTAGTTTTGAAGGTATACGTTGTTATTGAATAATAAACAGTAATGTCTCCTTCCAAAAATTACTATTGTTGCACATGGCAGGAGAAAAATCGCGAAAAGCGTCGTATGATTATAGAAAAAATTTCACTCGACGGTTTATTGATTTGGCTCGGCAGAAAGACTAAGAAACTTTCTTAATAAGTTTTACTAGTTGTATACTTAACATAATTAAAGAGACGAATGATTATGTAGATATTGGATGTCTAGCAAACTTGTATGTATTTGATAAATCTTGTGATTTCCACAGAGTGGAATAAAAAATGGACTTTTCTTCTTAGTATGCGTTTGTTTATTGGTGATACATTTCTCAAAAGTAAAGTTATAAAAAGTAAAGGGTTGAAATTGTAAGAAAACTAACAAAACTTACCCCTGGACTTAACGATTATAGAGAACTTCCAATAACAGTTCCGTTCTCTGATGCATGTATCGCATATACGAGTAGTAGCGGAAAATTTGTTCTTCGAATTGCATGTGCACCTTCCGCTGCCCACACATGTATATTTCTGTAGTTATTTATTTACCCCGTTGTGAATAAACGTAGCCTCGTCATCCACTTAAATAAAACACGTCCTAAAATTTACGTCGTTATTTCGTTGTAACCTCGGTTGTAGTAATCACTGGCAAAATCTAACTCTCAGAGGATGGTCTTGGTGGTTTTGATAACCGAACGCTCTTTATATGAAACTAAAAAAATTTGAATTTGCGTAGTATTTTCCATGCTTTCTAACGAGAAACATTCAGTTAGAGTGCAATTTTAATCTTCATATGCCTGTTAATACACGGAATGATCTAGCTCGTCCAGCTAGTTGAATATGATAAATAATATTCCGCTAAGCGAAATGGAACCGCCAAAGAAAAAGTTCTGCCATGTCTGTGCAACGTTTTGTTGACATTCACCGTAGATTAACAGCATATCAACAAGTTTATGATTGTCATAAATGTGTGTATTTTGTAACAGGTGTCACTAACTTAATCTAATCTAGTTTGACTAATCACTAACAGAACCCTGAATTCAGTTTTTATACCACTGACACTTTTCACAAAATTCAACTTGTAAGTTCTATGCACTGAGGCCGATATAACAACTAATTGCAGATTGCATTATTCATGATTAAAAATGTTATACATCTTGTTTTGAAACATTATTTTTGTATCTACCAAGGCTAGTTTAAGAAGCCCATTTTCAATTAATTATTGGAACGTTTCAGTAAAAGTTTAAAACAAAATTTAAATTAGCTCTTTGTATGGTGATAATTTTTGTACCGATGACATAGTCACTTCAGAAGCAATAACTCTGTTTCTATTCGTCCAAATGTCATGAAATTTTGACGTTACATCAGCGAAGGATGTCCCTTTCCGACGCATGTAATTGCCAATAAATGACCTCACTAGAAATACCTATTTTTGTAGAAATCAATCGCTTTATGAATAGAGTCTAGAGATAAACAATCTACTTTGCTTCGAGGCTTCCGTACAGTTTAGGTTGTCTTTTTAAAGTAAAATACCTATTCCAAAAAGGACTAAATGGAAAAAAATCATTCAATTTCGGGAAGCCTCGAAGTGGATTGGCTTTCCCTAGACCTGAGTCGTCTTATGTAATGGTGGTAGGCAGTTGAACTCTTCCTGTCCCATATGTAAAACAAATTCATTAAAGAAACAATTAAACTGGTGTTGATTTATTTAAACGTAAAACAAGCGTTATCGATTGATTACCTCTGTGTTGCGTCTTCATACTGCTTTCAAATAATCACTTTAGTCTTTTAACAAAGGTTTATTTTGAAGGAGCGGAGCTGGAGAATGAAATGTAAATAAATGCTGGTTTATTTGATTCCATCCTCATTGAAATTTGTAAATGTTTTCTTGTTTCAGGTAAGTTCTAACAGTTTTTTATTGGATCCATCGGGAGATGCATCGACGCTAGGTTTGTATTTTTGTACCAGAGTGACGTGAGGCTATCATCACGACGTCTTCAATAAAATAAAAATCTTTCAACAATATACCGAGCAATCCTTGGACGTAAACGCGTTTGAACGATAGTCAAGAAATTAAATCACAATTGATTCCCTCTTTTTTAACATCTTATGATCAACCGTATCGTTTCTGAAAAAAAGTAGTAGGCATTACAATTGATGCCACGAATATTTTTTAATTCCGCGAAATAGTTAAATAGTTTAACATAACGTCAATTTTAGATTATTAGAAATTTAATTTTTGTTTACCAGTTTATTTTTTTAATTCTAGATATTAATCAAAACAATTCTTTTAATTATTTCCAATTAATTCTAATAAGTAGTAATATTTTTTCATATTGCGTATATAATAACAGAAATGAACGAGTGCAAAAAATATGTATTCCTGTTATGCTTATTATAGTTGTTACATCGTTATAATGACAAATCGTGACGATACGTATAATTTTTTTTGTATTTGTTTGCTACGCTTGGGCAGCAGTTATAGTTAGGCTTAGTGCTGCACGGAGTTTAACAGGACCGTAGTCAGATTACGAATGAAAATATTAGTATGTTTACAGAAAATATGTCGCGACGTAGTACTACCAAAATTCAAGGCTAACAAGACTTCCGTGGCATATTGGAAGGAGTTAAAACATATTATTACGTGCTTTTCTAAGATTTCTTTAGCGAAACGCCGAAGTTTTTCACTTAATATTAACTTGTGTATGGAAAATGACCTTTCAACGTCTTTTCTTTCATCGTACTACTGAATGGGCGTATATTATTGGCATAGTATATATTTTTTTGTACATCGTCCATTATATCAAATTGTTAATTTAGGGATAGTCTATGTGATTCCAATTTACGGAATTACGGAACTTGGGGTTGTCTAGTTTGTTTAATGGAACATTGCTTGAAAGAAAGGCGTCTGTAAGTTCATAGAAAAATACAGTCTTCAGCGCTGGACGAGGCATGGCTCTTCAAATGACTTGTCACTTTAGTTTTGTTATAAGAATTTATAATGCGTTCACACACAGTACAAAACAGATCATTTCCCTGTAACCTTCAGGATCACTGTCAAACCACATTTGAAATTTAAATAATACATATTTCAGCATAAAAGGCGATTTTCAACCGTCATTTGTTTTCGAGTAATGACGTCATCGACATTTTTTTAAATAGCAACCCCGTATTTTCTTGATTCTGAAAGATCGTTTCATTGTCGATCCGACAGTATTAAAATGTTGCCATCTTACAAGTAAATGATGATTGAGTGTTAGAAAACGTAAATTTTATTCATTAAAAAATAACAATTCCTAGGTCAAGCAAATACAATTCATTAAGTTTTCTACCTAAATTAAGTGTTTGAATTGCCACCCACCGACTTCTTGACAATACGCAAGTCTGTGTAGAAATTCTTCTTGCACATTATGAATTATTTCTGGGGTAGCTCTGTGTATTTCATCTACAATACAATTTTGGAGTTCTTCTAAATTATGTGGTCTATTAACGTACACTTTGGACTTTAAGTAGCCCCATAAGAAATAGTCCAGGGGTGTAAGATCTGGGGATCTCGCGGGCCATTCTATCGGTCCTCGTCTGCCGATCCACCTCCTAGGAAAACAATTGTCCAGAAAACCTCGAACAGGGCGCACATAGTGCGGAGGTGCACCGTCTTGCTGAAACCATATCGTGTCATCAGGAATATCCGGGTCATTATCGTTAGGAAAAATTACTGCAAGCGTTGGAACAAGGTCATTTTGTAAAAACTCTAAATATCTTTCTCCTGTACCATTGAGACAAAACGTGGCTTCGTCTGAAAAAAGTATTTGCCGGTGTAAATCTCTATTTACTTGACATAAATCCGTCATAATTTCACAAAAGTGTAAGCGGAGGTCGGGATCGTCTTCATTGAGTTCCTGCACAAGTTGAATTTTGTAGGGATGATATTTTGTCTGCCTCAGGATACGTAGCACTGTAGTCTGACTAATTTCATTGTTTAATGCAACCAATCGTGAAGTATTATGAGGATTATCTTCTATACTTATCAAAGTGTTGTGATCTTCACTAACGCTTGGACGTCCAAGTTTTGGAATATCTACTACATTGCCAGTTTCTCTAAATTTAGATTCTATCTTACTGACTATTGATTGTCTGATACGGCGATCTGGATGTTTTTCATTAAATAAATCTCAAATTTCCTGCTG
Source organism: Anoplophora glabripennis (assembly GCF_000390285.2). Taxonomy (NCBI): domain Eukaryota; kingdom Metazoa; phylum Arthropoda; class Insecta; order Coleoptera; family Cerambycidae; genus Anoplophora; species Anoplophora glabripennis. Next base: position 526,389 of record NW_019416218.1, on the reverse strand, counting down.
CGTTCTAATCTTATCTCCGCATCCGATAAGAATTAAAATTTCAATTCTTTGTGTGACAGTTAAATGTGCCATAATACTTTAAATTCAACAATAATTTTTATATCGCTTACAATACTTAGAAAGTCGGTATGACAGTGACACTTTGTAAAGATTTACACCTACGTGATCCATAAAAAACTTCAGGAATTTCGAAAAACTAAATTTGATAACGTTTTTGCTTTATTTTAATTGATTTGGGTTTTTTAACATTGAATCGTCATTTACTCGAAAACTTTCCTATGTAATATGGCAACATTGTAATACTGTCGGATCGACAATGAAACGATCTTTCAGAATCAAGAAAAAAATAGGGGGTTGCTATTTAAAAAAAATGTCGATGACGTCATTACTCGAATACAAATGACGGTTGAAAATCGTCTTTTATGCTAAAATATGTATTTTTTAAATTAAAAATCGACCTATTTTCCCAAAAAAATTTGTTTCGTTTTTTAATGAATTTATTCCATACTTTAGGCGCGTACGGTATTTATAACTAGTAAAATAGTAGTTATTTAAATACTCAAGGCGAATACAATTTACAGCAGACGTAAAAAAGAAAGATATCAACGCGACATCAACTACTACAAGGTTCCGTCAATAACTGAACAATTCAAAACGCGAGTCAGCTGTGAAGGCCACCGACCCCCGCGCCGGCTCTGTTAGACTCTGCACATGCACTAAGCCTAGTTATGATAAATTTAAGCTTGCGAAAATAGAAATAAAGCTGAGCTGTATATATTTCAAGTCAACTTGTAAAACTTTAATAATTAATTACAATAATTTTTTCTAATGACTTCCGTGGGGTATTATTGATCTGCTTAATACTTAAGTATCTATTACGTAAGGGAAATTAGTAGTTTCTCAGGGTTATTACAGAAATTTGGACATACCAAGCATTACAGACGGCAATTACATTGGCGTTACAGCTCTACTAAACAAGGAATGTCTCTAATGTGGAACAGTGCGGTTAACTGCTAATTTACCTAGGATTTTAATGCCCTCTGTTACGGTTGATTTTTACCACACTGAATACGTCGTTTGTAAATAAATTATAATGAATAAATACAGCTGGTATGCTCCTGAAGCACTATTTGAAGGGTAAAAAAATACAGAATAATGGTTAAAATAAAACACCTTATCACTATTATTTATACCAACACTGTGGCGTGTATAATATTTTCTCTCCGATCGGACTACTCCTGCGCCCAGCGGTAGTAACCGAACTTACACTTTGAAAGTATATGAGTATATATTTTCAAAGGAGAGTTCTTGACATCACATATCCTTAAACATTTATAATGTTAAAAGATGGAGTGCTCGTAGGTAAACAGAATACAAAAAGATGTTTCCATTTATTCATTGATTTAGCAGTCATTGATTTGCTTTAACTTGCTGGTATTTGAACATAGCAAATGAAAGTATTGAATGCTATTACTTGCAGTTGAAAGTTTATTGAGCAAAAAGATTACAACAATACAGAGAGAGATGCGTCTTCAGTCGACAGTATCCTATTAAAAGCCTGGATGTTTTGTCGAAGCCTGTTCATACTCAGCATTTCATCTTCTCTCTTCCGACTTGAGTCTTAGTATTGACGATATTTTTATGCACGTATCTTCCCAGATCCTCTTTAGTTTGTGCACTGTAAGAAATACTAAACGTTGGTTCTGATCCGTGCATATCCGTATATTTTTTCTCTGTTTTCCTTGCGTTGTGCCTTTGTATGTTTTTATTTTAGAATTTGCTTCTTATTTCTTTAATCATATAATCAGTTGAAATATAGCAAAAGTTCTCTTACCACGCCTACACAGATGTGTAGTGGACATATACCGGGTAGGAAAGTACCGATGGTCTATCTGAAGCTACGTGAGAGCGATAAAGTAAGCCATAGAAATCCATGTCATAGACAAGGATGGGTATAGTGAAGGCGTCTAATAGTCACCGCCCATTTCGCCCTTCCACAAATAAGAAGTGGATCTTATTTGTAGAAGGGCGAAACGGGCGGTGACTATGAGACGCCTTCATTATAGGCATCCTTCTCTATCGCATGGATTTCTATGGCTTACTTTATCGCTCTTACGTAACTTCAGATAGACCATCGGTACTTTCCTACCCGGTATCTATACCACCTAGTTGCCGAGAGTCATTTGTCTTCGCTGGTGCTTTCCAATAAAATGTGCAAAGGAACCCACACCAGTCTTCTGTTAATATCCAAGCTTGTTTTCCTTTCGAAAATATGCTCTTTTTAATTTAGCGTAAATACACAACGTTTTGCACTTATGGTTTTTCCTATATTTTATGACCTGTATATGTTTTTTCTAAAAATAACTCTCTATCCATTTCATAATATCGTAAATTCCGTCAAAACACTTCAACACATCCTTAATTCACACATAACAACTTATTCAATTAATCTGATAATCGACTGAACTAGTTTTACTGCAATAATAAACACCACCTTCACTTGGCGTTGCTTCTATTAAACACTAGATATGTTAAACGGTATAAACAAAGAGTAGAAATAAAAAGAAACTATTAGAGATAGCAAATATAAGACAGAAACAGTATAGAGAGTGTAATGAGGGCAATCTTCCAAGAGTATACATATACATAAATAAATAATCTGTGGTATCTATCGTAGGGTCAGTTGATGGATATTTCGCTTTATTTCGTGCATATTTTGTGATTGAATTTGCTTTTTTCCAGAATTGCTTCTGGATTCTGGATTAGTTTGGAGGGTAACTCAAGGAGATATCTCTGATGTAGGCCATAAAAGGCCACCGTTCTTCTAGCTCGGATTCTCTAGTTGACGAGACACTAGTAGAGGTGTTTCCTTAGCAAACAGTGTCCGGTTTGAATACCTGTCACCAGGCGAAGTCTTACCCTGAACATAGCCAGGTACTTTTTGGCTGTGTCTGCTGGGGTATCCTAAGAACTAATTAGCAAATCGACAACTATTTATTTCTTCTCACCATGCTCTAAGCTTTTTGTGGGTGTTTTCCTTGACCATTTCAAAAAGTGCTGACAACGAGAGCACGCTGAAGGGATCCGGTCCAAAGATAGTAAGACTCGATGCCCTCTAGTTAGCTTGTTAACTTCTTTATTGCCATTGCACCGGTCGTGTCTCTTAACCCAGTATACAGATATGCTGTTGGTAGTTGAGACCACCACCAGCACTTGGTGGCATTCCCATAGCGATTTGGACATTATCTTCCGATTATGCAAGATCAGTACTGATTGGCTACTTTCTGTGTAGATTCTCATATTTTTGCTTACTAACTCACTTCAAAAAAGCAGTTTTGCAATGTTTGTTTAATTTGACGACATTCAACCGTCATTACTTGACGTAAAGTTGTCTTAATTTCAAGCCAAACCAAGTAGCTCGAAAATCAATCTGTGACTTACCAAGAGTGATATGTGAGTGATAAGGTCACACTTTTATTGTACTTTTTTTGCAAGTAACCTTCACGTCTTGTTCCCATATCATCACTAGCCAATTAAAACTATACCTCTGAGGAGAATATAAAAAAAGTTCGACGATTGAATTGAAAATAAGTTGTACGTCAGCCGGCAAATCACATGTTTCTCATTTAAAGTAAAGGAAACAGTATAATTAAACAACTCGTGGAATATTAGCCGTTCTGGAAATAACAACCGTGTCTTAACAGCAGTTTAACACAATAATTATCAAGCAAGATATGAAAAGTGCTGAATAACTTCGCAGCGTAAATATTTATATCGCTGCATCTACCTGAGATAATCTCCATGTGCATACATTGTATGTATAATATACCCCATGAATAGTAGAGGCTGTGGTGTTAATCAACTCAATCTTATTTTCCACAAATGAGAAAACCCGTGTTACACATATACCCATTTTATTTTTTATTTACAAAAATACGTATTGGAATTCCAAAACAGTAGCAATATATTTAAAAATGTTTACTATATGAAAACGTTTTTTGTTGTTGTCTTTGAAGAAATTCGTTATTTTATTAATAAATATGTAATTTTGCTTTGAAAACAGGAAACGGACAGCAAATTACTTATGCTTCTGCGAGTATTACTTATTGCTACATATATTATAATTATAAAAACATTAGATATACTCGCTTGAAGTGTAGGAACGAAGGAAAAGGTGACTGAACCTACGGTAAATATTGTAATTAAGATCCCTATTACTTCAGTGCGCTCATTATTGTTTTTTGTTTTAAATATCATTATCAGCGAGTGAATTTGTAATATCCTCTTTCGTTGAAATGACCAATGAATTTGATTTCTATGACGCAACAGATCACATGAATAATAATTAAACCTCAATTTAAAATAAGATATTTTTAAAAGGCTTAGCATTGCAGCATTTAATTACAGAATAGCTTAGGATGTCTCACAGGAATTCATACATATTGTTTTAAATAGTACTAACGATTAATAATAAGCAATGTGGCTGATTTTTTTATAAGTTCCTCAACGTATGCAGATTAATATAAGAAAAAGTTCACTGGTCTATCAATTTCCCCAAGTCCAAAAAAATTTTGAAAGATTTTGATTTTCGAAATTCTTTAATATTTTGGACTGGGATCAAGATAGATAAAAGTGAAAAATACTATCTTGTAGAAGAAGTTTTTTCCAACAAAAGTGATACTTTGCACTTTTTCATCCGAGCTATAATTTGACTGGAAAAAATTATTAAAGTCATGAACTCATCTTCCGTGGGCAAACAAGCGAATAAATTCACTCTTCAAACGTCAGAATTGTCAAATTTCACTCAAATATTGAATACATAAATATGTAGAAATGAATATTCGATTTTAATTCAATGCAAAAAAATAAAAAAAAAAATTTTACATTTTCGAATATACTCAAGGTAGTATAATGTATAATAAATACAAGGTAATATTTACATATTTTTACTACAAAATTATATACATACTTTTGTTACACAATCATACAAAAAAAATTAAATACAAAATTACATAGAATCATCGTTTTGACATATACTGTATTTCCTACCTGAATATTCGTCTTTATATTGTGACGGTATCAAATTTTATATTAAACGATGAAAGGAGATTTACACCGGGAACCAGAAAAAGAATATTTTCTTATAATATTCAAAAAATCATTAAAGCTGAGAAACGTTCGTAAGCAACTGAATTTGTGCTTAGAGATTCTTAATCTGTGTAATTCCCCCAACATTTAAAAAAAATCTCATTATACTTAGTTTAGTTTCAATAAGGTTCCAGAGACTAATATACAGGGCGGGTCATTAGTATAAGAAAGTAAAATAACTCCCTTGTTATTCATAATATAGGAAAAAAGTTTATATAAAAATTTTACAGAATCAAAAAACCTAACGGACAAAATTAATTTGAAACACAGGGCGATGAGTAAAAACGGGCCACGCCAAATATAACATTTTTTAAATGGAACACCCTGTATATTTTAAAAAATACGGATTTCTGAGAAAATTTTATATATGGTAATATAAACAGTTTAACATTTTTAGTGCGGTATTGCCAAGTTACGTAGAAAATTCTTAGAATTTTGGAAAAAACATGACCTCGAAGAAGTTGTATTAACTTTCAACTACTAACACTTGGAGCAAAAATATTTGACATAGGCAAATGTTAAGCAAAGACTCGTATATTAGCTAATATTGATATTTTATACAGGGCATTTTTTATAATACGATCATTTTAAGAAAGTTCAAACTTGATTTTCTAAAATTTTTCAAATGGAACACCGTGTACTTTATTGTTCTATTTTATTCACATATCAGTCCACTTCAACTTTTATTGAGTATGTTCTATACCTAAAGTTGCTAGTTTTTAAGATACAGCAACATTTTTGGAAATATCAAATTTTTATTATTTTCGGTGGCACGAATTATTATTTTCGCGCGGAATGCATTGTTTATTAATTTTTTTCCGGCCAAACCATAGCTCGGACGAAAATAGTATCTTTTTTGTTGGAAAAAACTTCCCCTACAAGGTGGTATTTTTTATTTTTCTCCATCTTCATCCCAATCCAAAATATAAAAATGGACTTTGGGAAATCGATAGACAAATGAACTTTTTCTTATATTAATCTGCATATTTCGAAGTACCTACTTATAAAAAAATATTGCTAATTACTTGTTTCTGTTTCTAAACACGAAACAACATAAGACATAAAATTTAATTATTTGTGTATAGCGAGTAAAGAGAGAACTGCCTTTTTAATTTAGATTTTTCGAATACAAATTTTGACTTGTTTTACGTCGGTCAATAACAATTTTCCCAAATGGAAAATGGTTTACGGTAACGGGTTATGCTTGTGTGCTGACATGTAACCCTAATTCTGCAATTGTCGCAAAAATACTTGAGATTCAATTTTAGTAGGTTAAAGTTGGGATTTATACAAAAAAATATCGGAATCTGAAACTATTCCACTCTTTTATATAATTTTACGTCGAGTAATAACCACATACTTCTTCTTTAATCATCTACTATCCTGTAATTGCTCTGTTCAACTTAATCGTTAATGATACAAGCCGAAGTTAATTATATCAAACATAATCAACCGATAATTATTTAGCTCGCGGTTTTGGAACTTTTCAAGTTGTAATATTTCATTTACAAAACATCAAACAGATGCGACGGCTGCAATAAAAATAAGTAATATGACGATAAACTAGGGCTAACGAATTCATAAATTATAAACGAGATAAAATCATTATCTTCAAAGTATACATATACCTGTGATGACAGATGACAGAACTGATTATAAATTCTTGTGATTTAATTTGTCATTACTAATTGCTATTATCAACTAGCCAAAGTAAAAAAAAAAAAAACACTATGAAAAAAGCCTGAAGTAGTCTCTAAATTTGGAGAAAATTTCACATTTTCTGAAATATTTCCGAATCCAATTAACTTAGAGTGTTGAAATAACATTGACGGTGGTTGACCGTGTTTTAATCTAATTTGGTGAATTTTTACCATCTAAAAATGCTTGAAAGTTGAACAGTCGTGCGATTTAATTTTTGGAAAGGATTGCAAATATATGAATGGAGACTTATTTTAATAAAATTCCAGTAGCATTAATTCAGTGACCATTTTAATTATTCATCATCATCATTATCACACAAAAAGCGTACAGCGCAAAATGTTATGTTTAAAAACCTATAAAAAACTAAACATCTTTTTAAAATAAAATATTTATCTACAATGTTTACTGTCATAGAAATCACACCAAAACGTAACCAGCATATGTCATAGTGGACGAAATTTACGTTATGCTAGGACTTCTACTCTTGTTGTGAGCTGTTAGATTTCTGCGTAAGACAAGTGTCGGTACGAGACGACTTCGGTGAATTTCGGTAATTTCCGTTATTATTAGACTACATTTCACAAGCGAAATTTAAATTAATTATACTGTGGAATATTGGAAACTAATTGTTTAATTATGAATTAACTTATTTTTTCCCTACATTTTCACTTATCCCTATAGTCCAGGAAATATAGAGTTGGACGCGACTTTTTGTTTCGGCAAGCTGAATTTATCATTATAGATGCTAAATATTATGTACAATAAATAACATCTTAGTTTCCACAGTCATAAAAATGGGTGGAAGATTGTTAGGGGCCATCCATAAATTACGTCACACGAATTTTAGGACTTTTGAACCCCTCCCCCCGTCCTTGTCACAGGTTGTCACATTTTTATAATCCCCCCTTCCTGATGTGACGTCACACATTTTTTAAATTTAGGCATGTATTTAAAAATAATCGAGAGGAAACAGCTATTTTCAATTTTTAATGTTGCATGAGAGATAATCTCATAGCGAGAATGCTAAATTATTAATAAATATAGATCAAGTTCGTAGATTTTTATAGTTTTTTATTCACATCTAAATTTCGCGTTTTAGTATTTTAAATTATAACATGTGACGTCACAAAGCTTTTGACCACCCCCCCACCCCTTGTCACACATTGTCACATTTCGGTGATACCCTCCCTCCCCATTTACGTGTGACGTAATTTATGGATGACCCCTTACAGGGTGGTTAATTGTATAATTTTTACGTAAATTCACGTTTTTCGCTTATAATTTTTTCCTTTCATTTTCAAGAGAAAACAGTAAAGTACTTTTTTCGTCTTCAAAAGACCTACAAAACTAGCCCTCGAGCGTCAAAAAATATTGATTAGATCAAAAGTTATACACAGAAGAAGTTTATTTATGACTTTTGAATTAAACATTTATAAACTGCGTTATTATTACCAGACCGATTTGGCATCGCATCCTCTCATTCCTTATCACTGTCTAATAACTCACACGAAATCTGAAATCGGTAAGTTGAATAGTTTACAAGTTATGGCGACATAAACAAATTAACTAATTATTAGTCTGGACGATCCCGAGGGTCTTCCACAATCGCACTGATTTATTTCATGGTAAATTTCATAATAATACATTGAAATCTATCATTTTTTTTTTAATTTCAAATTTGCAACCTGGAATTTTTGTTTATTGAAATAAAATGTCACGAAATGGTAATTTCCCAGCTTATTTTCCTGGACTTGAATACCGCTGGACTAAGGTATAAATCGTTTTGTACCGAGAATTGCTCCAAGTTAAACTTCAAATAGCCGAACATAACGTTATATGAAACTGCAGACAACTTTTTAAAAAAGAAGAATCAGAAAATTGCGGCAACGCGAAACGCTGCGGCTTATAAATTTCAGTTACCTTATTATTATTGTTGTGTGTATACGAAAATAGTATCGGCAGAGCATTAATCATACCGGGTAGATGTTAATGCACCATCTTAGGTTGTCAAATAAATCTAAATTCTTCACCGGCGGTAGAGTATAATAATACTTTATGATATAAATTCCGTTCTGAGAATGAGTTATTTTAGAGCAGCCATATATCTGCGTGACTCATTTAAAATTCAACGCCAAGAAAAACTAATTTAATATGAATAAGTAATTCCGAATAAATATAAAAGCCCTCTGATGCTCGGGCCCGTGGCGCGGGGGTATTAACTAATATAATATTCTATTATTTTTTATTCGTCCTCATAAAGTATGAAAAGGAAAGTATATTTTTTCGGGAGTGCCACATAAATTATTTATTTTTAAATTCATTGTTCGCGGACAGACCGGGGAAATGTATTATTTAGTGGGCACAGCCAAAAATGTGTGTTCCTATAATATGATGTATCCGCAGTTCGTGAAATAATCATTCCTCCCCGCTCTCACTAATTTATTGTCGCTTAATGCTGAAATATAGATTTCATTTATATTTATGCCGTTTATTATTTACTCTCTTGCCGATAAACTTACACACGGCTTTCGTATATTAAGGCGACGCATAAATTTCTCCATGCAGGCCGCAATGCAACGTACACATAAATAGAATTCGGTAAATTAATAAATTATCGGGCAACGCAAGCGGAACAGGGTCCTACTTTTATGTATGGTTATGTATTTATGATACCGTCACATTAAATGCTAGCTGGTGTTGGAGAAAATGTACTAGATGCCGTACCAACTATCTAGTCATCTCGAAATATGTGTAAACCTCGTAATAATGAAGCAGAACGTTCAGCGATCAACGACTTAGATGATGTTAACAATGCTGTGCTATTAAGGAGGTATATCGGGTTTACCCAAATGCACAGATGTACTTGAAATTTATATAGCGTATTACCCAGTGCTCCCTCTGCGCGTCATATTTTTTTTAAATTTATTTTGAATCTAGATTTTCAGATATTGTTGTTGAAAGTTGTTCTTTTTAACATAGGTTTATATGGCGAAGAATATGTAGAAATTGTGAAACAAAACTTTTCCATAGATAGTACACAGTATTATCTTATTTTTGATGTAAAACTAATGTAAGTTTTGAACATAGTACAGCTGTATTAATTAGAAACATAAACCAATAATTGAATTTCTGTCTGACTTGAGGATTAATGTGGCAACGTCGCAATCAGCTGACAGCAAAGAGGGAATACATTTGAAAGACTTGATAAAAACGAAATTGATTTCAAACATATACATTTTTATCAACAATAAATTATCCACAAACAGATGATTTTTTGTAATGTTTTTAAAAAACTAGATTAATTATAAAAGACTAAGAAGCTGTGATATATTTATTGGAATAAAAAGTACAGTTGATAAATCCTTTTAATATATTTAATGGTTCATAAAAACATCCTAATCATTATCCAGAAATATTTAGGGTTACATAAAGTTTTCTTTACTTGATTAATATAATTAGTAATACTTGAGATAAAAGCATTTGTACGGAATAACAAAGGAACGTAAATATTTCTCAGCAAACTTTATATCTAAAGAATTCGTTACAGTTGCGAAACTTTTGTAACGTTACTAAAATAGAGATTAAAAACACAATGAGTAATAATGTAATTTCTATCACAGAACCTTCAAAATTGCATCCAACATTTTCTTTGACTTGGACGAGAGATGGGCGCGAGTGTCATTTCATTTCTTTAGAACCAAATTAACATAATTCTCGGTGTTTTACCAGTTCACATGATTTACGGATTTTAAATAAGGGAAACAAATCTTCGCGAGGATAATACGATATATTTGCTATATATAATAATTATATTTATTGTACATAGTTTACACACAATACATTTTTGAACGCATACGCATCTTTACCCGAATTTGACGCGCAATATCTCCGATGTCCGAGGTCTGTAGGTTCGCAGTGTGTACAACTGCTAGTCAATTATTAGCGCTGTTGCCACATCTACATAGTCTTTATGCGTTCATTAAATATAATTTAAAACTACTTAAATATGATATTTTTATGTTTTTAATTAGTCAATATGTATGCTATGTGCATATGAGTAGATTTCTTTGCTATATATGTAGATAATGTTTATCGCAAATAATTTCAATAGAATTTAATTTTTTCAAAATGGCAGCGGGTTTTAGTCCCATAAGAAAGGAATAGGACCACCCTGCGCTCCTCACTTCCCTCGGACCCCGATACACCTTAAAAAAGCTAAAAAATTTCAGTGTTTAGTTCCATTGTTTGGAGACATAACATAGGACCAATTCCTAAAGAAAAATTCAATTTTTTCTCTAAGCTTTCTTTTAATTATTTTCACACCGTACCAAATTTTTCATCTAAATGTTTGTCCATTTAAAGTCAATAATTCACAATATTAACATTTTATTTTTCTCTCTTTAACACAATAATCATATGTTTGTAAGAATCGTTTGACCAGTCGTTTCTGCAGTGGATCTTCAAAAGATTGTTCTGTCAGTGTAACTTATGATCTATTACACATCCAGAAATATTCTTTACTTCTTTACCGTACTTTACCGAGACTGATGTCAGCAACAGTTGTTGCTTGTTTAATACGTATCATTAGACAGAGCATAGAAAAACACTGTTGTAAACGTTTTGAGTACTTCGAAGATCATCATGTTCTATATGTAAAACTAACCTGTACCTACGTTTAGTGTTTTTTTTTAATAATTTGCCATTGACACTGGAATCGTCTTATTTACTAACTTCTAACTACTTTTTCTGTATTTCTTCTGACATTTTTCCTTTAAAGTCTTTTATCTTATGAGAGACTTGGGAGTTTTATGTACTTTTATGTACTCAAATTATAAAAATACTCAATAGTGTCAAAATTCTGAGATTCGTAATAAATAAATAAATTCAGTAAATCCATGTTAAATATATGATATATTTGACTAAATATGATATTTTCTTAAACATCTACAGATGGTATATAGAATTGAGTGATTTTGACATTTTTGTTGTCCTGAATTAGCTGCGTGCCTTTTCAGATATCGCCTTCTGGGTTCTAATTGCTGTGTTACAGCCATTCGCTGTTGTAGAATTGGAAATTATTAGCAGATCGTCTCATAACTCATCTATGAAATCTCACTCTGTCATCAGTCTGGTGGATAGTGCTTGTTTGATGTAGCCAGGATACCCCTAGCTTCCCATTAACGTACTACAAGTGGTTAATGAGCCGCAATCCGCCTGATGCTAGTTTGTTTTTTCTTCAACTTCCTCCAAAGTTTCCCTTCTACCTTGGGTGCGGAACAGGTTTAGGTCTTCCAGAGTCAATAAGGTTTTTACCAAATAATCGACTGTGCCGCAATCGTTGAAGACGTCTGGCGAACATTCTAGCAGAACTGGACTATTAGGAAAAGCCTCTGTCTGCAGACGATGAGCGTAAAGTCCATTACCATTAGCAAGTCCATATGTGTAATGCATGTCTGTCATATCTGCATTGGTACAGTGGCATTATTTAGGTTCCTATTATTAGACAATTTTACAATCCACACAGATCATGAAGATCCAAAGGTACCGATCTTTTAGCGCTAATAATAATGTTCGAATGTGAAATAAAAGTATTTTTATTAATAAAACAACAAAAACTGTATACTTTTCTATAAAAGCACAATGAATTAACTGTTTATTAATAAACAATTTATTAAGACAAAATGTGTACACCGTCAAGAAAGGTTATAAAATAAAATTTTAGATTTTTTCGAACACGATTAAAAAAAACGTTCAGAAAACAGCATCTGCGAGAATTGCAGTGGTATAGAAGTATTGTTCAAAAGAATAAGACGATATCACTGAATTTCTGCCCCTTAATAGCCCAGAGAAATTAGCGCTTGACTTCAACAAAATTCCCTCCAAGTTCAATTTTTGTGCAGATGTTCTTTGAGGTGTCCTAAACCCAAATCTGCAAAAATCACAATATGGCTACCCAAGGTACTAAAGGTCAAAGTTTTTTGCAGATATTGCCCGTTCTGTGTATCGGACAACCATAAGGTCAAGTGAAAGTTGCAAAGAATTCGATATATCCAAGGTCAAAGTGCCAAAGAAAACGTTTTTTCGCGAATATCTCGCTTCCTATGCATTGGACGTCACTGAAGTCAATGTTAAAGTTGTAGAGAATTTAGGTATGCATTGCAAGATTGGTAAATTTGCAATTTCTAAAAATTATTTTTGAAAACAAATTGAGATATATTTGGAATGGAATTGAAATATAGGTATTTGAAAATATTGAAATTGAATTGAAATATATTTGAAAAATTATTTTCTAAAACATATTTTTGAAATAATTGAAATTAGGCAAGAAATCCTCAATCTCGCATCTCGATAAGGAATAAGTTTTGGAAAAAAGAGATCAATCTTATACAAAATATTTTTTTCCTATTCCATGATGTGTTGGGCGCCAGATATTCTCGAAAAACCTTGTTTTTCAAACTTTGACCTTAAATATCTCTAAAAGGGCGAAGTACGTATAGGGAACTAATGCAAGAGACAAATTTTGTAGATAATTAAACTCTCTACAACTTTCACACCTTATGGATGTCCGATGCATAGAAGTATTTGCAAAAAACTTTGACCTTCAATATCTTGGATAGTCATGTTTTTTTTTATTTTTGGGGATTTGGATTTATGACATCTCAAAGAACGTGTTCCTCTCTTCGTCTAATTTCTTTGGGCTATTAATTATATCATTTATAGTCGCCATATTGAAATAAATCGTACATATTTGGTAATAACTCAAATTTGAATTAATTTTTTTTTGGAAGATATAAGTACACTGAAAGAGATGGGCTTATTAAACTGTTTATCTAGAATAATGAGTATAGCGCATATTAAAACTTTTATAACCTATATACAACTTTTATTAAAAAAAAGCAATCATCTCCATACTCATTATTCTATCAGTTTAACTGGAAGGTGCTTAATATGCATCTATGAAATAAAGGTTATAATGAATTACTTATACATTATTAGGTGTTATAGACTTTATATTCCAGTTGTATAGTAGGGAAGATTTGTTGTATAAAGACCAGTATCCGAATTTGTATATAACAATTGTATTAACAGAATTATTCGTTCTTATACTGAATATGTTTCCGTTTTTAACGTGTAAAACGCATCTTATAATGGTTAAGTGATCGTCACCTCTCGGTGCATAATCGGTTATGATCGTTGTTAATTTATATTCATAGTCTTGTAATAATAATCATATGTCAGACCCGAGAGCGAAGTGCGCCGACTCAATAAGAAACCTGGCTATTCGAGCCGCTGATTTAGGGTTCGCCGCACGAGGTCATCCTTTCATTTCAGTAGCATGCTATGCATGAAGCAGAACGGTACTCAACTATCTTATACAGTCCACTTTTATTGTCCATAGATGTTCAATCATTGTCAAAATAAACACACAAAACCACAACGTCTTTATTATCTTTACTCAAGAACAGAAAATACAACAATCGTAAAATTTCCGACAGTCCGCTGTGCATCGACTTACACACGTCTAGTTTGATGAAAATGGACAGTATATGCACATGTTTTGTGGGATACATGATCATATCGCGTTGTGTGAAATGGAAAATTATTATGTAAGTATCTAACTGTTTTATGGCTTGTAATTGTTTTGTTTTTTCAAATGTAAATCTTGTCTAAATCTTAAAAATTATTATTTTGTAGGTCCTATTAGAAATCGCTGATGTTAAGTTTTACATATGATGGAGGAACAGAAGATTAACGGTGACAAAAAAAAGCATGGGTATAAAGTCAATCAACCAGAGGAAATAGAATTAGATGGAAAGAAGCTCAACCTTTCAGGGGATGCTTCATTCTTAAGGTGGAAGAGTTATAGTGCAAATTCTCATGTAATACAAGAAAATACGGGTGCATCGTTGCTAAGAAAATAAACTGGACAGTTTTGGGAGCGATTTGTCATCATTTTTAGTGCTTAAAAGTATGTTTTATGTATGTTTACATTAGAACCTTAGCTTGTAATTACAGTTATCCAATAAAATTTCTGAAAACTTAATGACATATGTTTTTAAATCATACAGAGTATACAACAGTTTAATACATTTATTATTATAAAACTTATAACCAGTACTAGATGTTCTAATAACGATATGGAACACTTTAATAACAGTTATTGCTATTATTTCATAAAGGGTATAAAAAACGTTGTATACTAGTTATACAATAATTTAATAAAGGATAAGGTTTATAGTCACTATACAACTGTGCCAGCAGTACGCGTTTTATATCCAATATTCACCTGTTTAACTGTCACTGTAGTATACAATGGTCTTATAATGGCATATAGAATTCTAATAAAGAATAAAACTCATATCTTTCAGTGTAGCCATATTTTTTACCAAAACTTTAACACCCTGTGTATCGGGAACAAAGCGTTTTCAGGCATGCGATCATACCTATGTTTGGACTATTTTTTTTTAGATTTTTTTACACTTTAACGCCCTGTAATGCCTTAAGATTAAATGATTTGAAGACCGTGGATGAAAATGAGATTCCCGGAAAACCCATGATAAAATTCCTTAATTACCACCAAAAATCAAGCGCACTTTAATTTATTTCGAGAGCGAATCGGTTTGGTAACTCAAAAAAGAAATTCGCGTTGGGAAGTGACGAGGGACTTAACGAAATTTCAAAGCGGTTGTAATATAATGGAGATGCATGGATGCAATGTAATTAAAATTCAGGAATTATTATCCGCATAAGTCGTCATGATTTAGGTTCTTGCGAATACACGGGTAGATCCGCGCGCCATCACGGTTTTTAAACCGCGGGTGTTCGATTAGCCCTTTCGGCCGTACTGCAACCCACATAAGCGCCATAATGGCTCCACACGTCCCCAAAAAAATAACATTGACAGTCATTGTTTAGATTTAAGGTTATAAATTATGTACTTAATTTTTATGTATTCGTTACGGTACATCGAGAGCGCGTCGCGGAATGAGAAGTTTTTTATAATATAAATTTCGAATAACCAATGACATATGGTTACGTATCTTCACGAATGTAAAAAAAAAAGTACAAAACGGGCCCACTTCGCATATATTCCCGTCAAACGCGACGTTGTTTTAAAAACAGAACGGACAGGTGCATATTTTATCAAGGATATTGTGGTTTATTTTTAGGATGGCTTTATGTTACCACTTTAATCGATTTATTGTTTTTTCACCCAACTAATGTCGTGTTTTGTAGATTTCCATGTAACTAATACGTTCGCTGATTAAACAAAACGCAAAGTTATTTTTCAGTGAAGGTTATTATTGTACGAGTGCTTCTAATAACATCAAATATGCTTTGATATTTTATCAAATTTAATTCTAATTCGAAAAATTACTGATGTTACAATTTGTCTGACACTTTAAGCTGACGCTGGTTAATCTAATCATTTCAGTATGCTGAAATGTTTCGATTAAAGCGTAATCAAATGATATGAACAGTTATTTTATTTTAAAGGTAATTACTGAATCTAATAAAGCAAAAGTATGAGAGTTAATAATAAAAAACTGTAATTAAAGTTATTATAGAAACAATAAAAGTATATGCAGAAAACAGAAAAGGAACAACTTAATCATAAACCTCAATTCCCAGTAAATCCAGATTTTTAGAAATTTGCAAAAGGTTAGTTGCTATATAGTGTATGCAAATTTTTAATTCATAAAATCTGATTCATAAAACAGCATATCATTTAACGTAGAATTCAAATTATTTCTCCTTTAAATTAAGTAATTATTATTATTATTATTATTATTATTATTATTATTATTAGTACCTACCTATAAACTGTAAATCAGAAAAAAGTATTTTGATTTTTAAAATAATGTGGTATGTTTTCTTGTAATATGGTATTGCATAAGTATAGAGAATATCTTTAGGAGAATTTTTATTTTTGTTTGCAGTGCTCGAGTGTGGATAGAAACTTGCAATAGACTCGATTTATTGCCTAGGATTGTGGATGTATATAAGAATTATAGGCTTTGTGAACACCATTTCGAAACCAAATATATTGGTAAAGGGAATGTAAGAATAACCTTATTGCCAAACGGAATACCTATACAGTTTCCTCAACTTAGAAATGGGCAAGAAGAGCTAGAGGCAAAAATTGTGGAAGATTGTCCCAAAGAAGTTATTGCATTGTCAGGTACCTATTTTTAAAAAACTATTTCAAATATTGCAGAAAAATATTATATCTGTTTAATAAAAATATTAGTTGTAAAACATCTTGTTTTATTTTTTTTATATAT